>NC_045153.1:6535815-6560815 GCF_900700415.2 Clupea harengus
ATCTGTCTCTCTCTCTCTGTTTCTCTCTCTCTCTCCTTCTGTATCCCTCTCTCTCCCCCTCCTGCCGTCTCTCTCTCTGTCTCTCTCTCTCTCTCTCTCTGTCTCTGACTCAGCCTGGAAGAGATGAAAGAGTCTGCCAGTCATGGTGGAGTTCAAGACCTTTGATGTGCGAAGTTAATTCCAGTTCTCACCATTCCTGTGTGTGCGTGCGTGTGTACGTGCGCGTGTGTGTGTGTGGGAGACACACACACACACACACACACACACACACACACACACACACACACACACACACACACAGATATGCACAGACTTGTGTTCTCTCTTGTGTTCTAAGTACTCTGTGGGCCTCTCTCTCTCTCTCTCTCTCTCTCTCTCTCTCTCTCTCCCTCTCTCTCTCTCTCTCTCTCTCTCTCTCTCTCACTCTCTCTCTACACACCTACATAGACACAACTACATGAACACAAATCATCATGCATTCTCTCTCTCTGTCTGTCTGTCTGTCTCTCTCTCTCTCTCTCTCTCTCTCTCTCTCTCTCTCTCTCTCTCTCTCTCTCTCTCTCTCTCTCTCTCTCTCACTCTCTCTCTACACACCTACATAGACACAACTACATGAACACAAATCATCATGCATTCTCTCTCTCTGTCTGTCTGTCTGTCTCTCTCTCTCTCTCTCTCTCTCTCTCTCTCTCTCTCTCTCTCTCTCTCTCTCTCTCTCTCTACCCATCCTTAGTGGTGTGTTCTCTACCCTAAGCTTCACATCTGCCCTCAAAGGTGTCTGTGTGCGTGCGTTCGTGCGTGCGTGTGTGTGTGAGGACAGGTGAAGTTCAAATCCATACACTGCTGCTCTCATTCCCTCTCTCTTAGCTGTCAGTAATGACATTCTGCTATACTCCCCTCACCTCTCTGACACACCCACACACACACACACACACACACACACACACACACACACACTTAGAGTGATAGAGAGAGAGAGAGTTGGATCAAGGAGGGTTATGGTGTTCTGATAATGTTAACAGTTGCTTCTGTAGAGAGAAAAGTGTGTCCTACTGCAAGCTACACACACACACACACAGACATTTCCTTTGCACCCCAGATGGTTGGAGTGTTCCTAATCTCATGTGCACGCTCATGTTTTTTTTGTTTGTTTGTCTTTTTTAGTCTTTTTAAAAATAATTGTATTTAATAATTACGGATGGGCATTATTAAATAAATAAATAAGTGAGTGAGTGAGTAATGTGATTATGTGCCGTCACTCTGCACTGCAATGCAGTGATCCTCCCGTGCTGCTGGGACGGTTCACTCTGCTAAATCACTTCAAATTCAAATGAAAACAGAGCCTGCTTTTGCATTGCTGTACATGGGCACTATGATAGAAATGCACATTAAGCAGTTTGTTCTGGTTACAAAATCTGCTTTTTTTTTTAAATCAGGATATAAATGTGCTGTTTTCTCCTAATTGCATTTCGGTGGCCTGGCTTACAGTTTGTCTGTGTGCATCCAATGACTGGTCAGGTTATCTTACTTCAAGGTAGTATTATGGCTGTGATGTATGGCAGTATCACCTCCTGTGTGTGTGTGTGTGTGTGTGTGTGTGTGTGTGTGTGTGTGTGTGTGTGTGTGTGACCTTTGTGTGAGTGCTTATACATCATATATGTTTCTCCAGACGGTTGACATCCATAAAGAGAAAGTGGCCAGACGGGAGATTGGCATCCTGACCACCAATAAGAACACTTCCCGCACGCACAAGATCATCGCCCCAGCCAATCAGGAGAGGCCTGTGCGCTACATCCGCAAGCCCATTGACTACGGTGTGCTGGATGACGTCGGCCATGGGGTTAAGGTAGGGGAAAGAGGGTCCGCTCCGACTCCGTACACACACGTCGGCAGCTGCGCACTGTTTGTGATTGGTCTAACTGGGGTCCCTCAGCCCTCCTCTTGGACACGGCAGCCAATCAGATTCTGCCATTCACCGGTGAAAGGACCTGATTGGCTGGAGTTTTTTTTTTTTTTTTTGTGTGTGTGTGTGAATGTTCTAAAGATGTTGCTGAGAGAACTTGGTTCTTCTGAGTTCTCCGGAGGTTGATCTGACTCTCCCCCGGTGCTCTAACAGCAGTGTAATAATGGCCTAACTTTCAGAGTGTGTGTTTGTGTCTCTAAACTCTGACTAACATGGCTGTGGTTTCTCTTGTTTCTTCTTTTCCGCCTCTCCCACACACTAAAGTGGTTGCTTAGGTTCAAGGTAAGCCCTTCCCCCCCTTGCTTCAGCAGACACGGGGGAACTACTTTCCCATCCTTTTCCTCTCTCTCTCTCTCTACTTCTCTCTCTACTCTCTCTCTTGCTCGCTTGCTCTCTCTCTCTCGCTCGCTTGCTCTCTCTCTCTCTCTCTCTCTCTCTCTCTTCTTATCTCTCTCTCTCTCTCTTCTTATCTCTCTCTCTCTCTCTCTCTCGCTCTACTTATCTCTCTCTTGCGCTCTCTCTCTCTCTCTCTCTCTCTCTCTCTCTACTTCTCTCTTTATACTTCTCTCTCTCTTGGTATCTCTCTACTTCTCACTCTTGCTCTCTCTCTCTCTTTCTACTGCTCTCTCTCTCTCCATCCTGCACTCAGTTAATGCTCGCTTGCTCTCAATGTTGGGTCGGAAAACAGAGAACAGAGAAACAGGGAAAACAGGGTTTCTATCAGAACCGCAGTGGGAGTGTGTCGGTGTCTGTGTCCTGTGTCCTGTGTCTGTCTGTGGTTGTGTGTGTGTGTGTGTCTGTGCCTGTGTCTGTGTCTGTCTGTGGTTGTGTGGTTGTGTGTGTGTGTGTGTGTGTGTGTGTGTGTGTTCATGTGTATCCCATTAAGCATTACAAGGCCCTGCTTCATTGCTGTTCTGACAGGTCTGTTTTCTCCTTGTCAAGAAGAGATGTGAAAGAGTCCCAGCACAGCACAGGGTGTTCACACACACTGAGCTGCCAAGGTGGCATATGGGCACACACCACTTCCTGTTGAGTTGTGTGTGTGTGTGATTGAGTTTGTTTATGCATACATGGTGTGCCCGTGTGTGTCTGTGTGTGAGTGTGTGTCTGCGCATGTTTATTTGAGTGGTCCCTGGGTTTGTCTTGAGAATTGGCACAATTAACAAGTCACCTGCTGACCAGTGCTTTCACATATTGGTTATGGACTCTCATGTGTGTGTGTGCGTGCGTGTGTGCATGTGTGCGTGCATATTATTAATGGAGGGTGTGTCTGGAAAGATGGCATGATGGGGTGGAGCAGGTGCGATGCCAGTCCTCACACGTTGGGTAGAGGCCCTGAGAACAGCTTACCCAGCAGGGACTTCCTGGTGCTCCGTGCCAACTGAAATGATACTGATGATGACCAACCATGAGCAGTGAGAGACACTAGGTTATAACCATGAGCAGTGACACTAGGTTATAACCATGATGAGGGAGAGAGACACTAGGTTATAACCATGAGCAGAGACAGAGACACTAGGTTATAACCATGATGAGGGAGAGAGAGACACTAGGTTATAACCATGATCAGAGACACTAGGTTATAACCATGATCAGAGACACTAGGTTATAACCCTGATCAGAGACACTAGGTTATAACCATGATGAGTGAGAGAGACACTAGGTTATAACCATGAGCAGAGACAGAGACACTAGGTTATAACCATGATCAGTGACAGAGACACTAGGTTATAACCATGATCAGTGAGAGAGACACTAGGTTATAACCATGATCAGAGACACTAGGTTATAACCATGATTATAGAGAGAGACTAGGTTATAATCATGATCAGTGAGAGAGACACTAGGTTATAACCATGATGAGAGAGAGACACTAGGTTATAACCATGATCAGAGACACTAGGTTATAACCATGATGAGAGAGAGAGAGACACTAGGTTATAACCATGAGCAGAGACACTAGGTTATAATCATTATCAGTGAGAGACACTAGGTTATAACCATGATCAGGGAGAGAGAGAGAGACACTCGGTTATAACCATGAGCAGAGACACTAGGTTATAACCATGATCAGGGAGAGAGACACTAGGTTATAACCATGAGCAGAGACACTAGGTTATAACCATGAGCAGAGACACTAGGTTATAACCATGATTAGGGAGAGAGACACTAGGTTATAACCATGAGCAGTGAGAGAGACACTAGGTTATAACCATGAGCAGAGACACTAGGTTATAACCATGAGCAGTGACAGAGACACTAGGTTATAACCATGAGCAGAGACAGAGAGACACTAGGTTATTACCATGATCAGAGACACTAGGTTATAACCATGATGAGAGAGAGAGAGACACTAGGTTATAACCATGAGCAGAGACACTAGGTTATAATCATTATCAGTGAGAGACACTAGGTTATAACCATGATCAGGGAGAGAGAGAGAGACACTCGGTTATAACCATGAGCAGAGACACTAGGTTATAACCATGATCAGGGAGAGAGACACTAGGTTATAACCATGAGCAGAGACACTAGGTTATAACCATGAGCAGAGACACTAGGTTATAACCATGATTAGGGAGAGAGACACTAGGTTATAACCATGAGCAGTGAGAGAGACACTAGGTTATAACCATGAGCAGAGACACTAGGTTATAACCATGAGCAGTGACAGAGACACTAGGTTATAACCATGAGCAGAGACAGAGAGACACTAGGTTATTACCATGATCAGAGACACTAGGTTATAACCATGAGCAGAGACACTAGATTATAACCATGATTAGGGAGAGAGACTAGGTTATAACCATGAACAGTGAGAGAGACACTAGGTTATAACCATGATGACTGAGAGAAAGACACTAGGTTATAACCAAGTTTAGGGAGAGAGACACTAGGTTATAACAATGAGCAGTGAGTGAGAGAGACACTAGGTTATAACCATGATCAGGGAGAGAGAGACACTAGGTTATAATCAGGTTATAACCATGGTGAGGATAGGAGGCCGTGTCTAGAGCCTGGTTTAGATCATGTGCTAGTTCTGTTCATGCAGTAATATCCCAGCAGTACATTTCATTTGTTTTCCATAAAATCTTTTTTCGTGTGTGTGTGTGTGTGTGAGATCTGTAGTTTTGTGTGTTTGTGTGTGTGTGTGTGTGTACTGTGGTTTTATGTGTGTGGGTGTGAGCTGTGGTTTTCTGTGTGTGTGTATGAGCTGTGGTTTTCTGTGTGTGTGTGTGTGTGTGATCTATTCTCATGACCCTGTTGTCCTTCCAGGTGAGCGCCCAGAACATGAAGATGGGGGGGCTTCCCCGCACCAACCCCCCCACCCAGAAGCCCCCCAGCCCTCCCAAGGCTGGAATGGGAACCCTCGGGTACGTAACCCTGCATCAGCAGTCTACAGGACGTCTCCTTTCTTCTCCTCTCCTCTTCTCTTGTCTCGTCTCCTCTCTTCTCGTCTCCTCTCTTCTCCTCTCCTTTCTTCTCCTCTCTTCTCCTCCCCTTTCTTCTCCTCTCCTCTCGTCTCCTCTGTTCTCCTCTCTTCTCCTCTCGTCTTTTCTCTCCTCTCCTCTTCTTTTGTCTCTACTGTACGGTATGGTATCTCACTCCTCTCCTCTTCTCTCCTCATGAGCAGAGACGAGTCTGCAGAGTTAACTCTATGGTCCTCATGAGCAGAGACGAGTCTCCAGAGTTAACTCTATGGTCCTCATGAGCAGAGACGAGTCTGCACAGTTAACTCTATGGTTCTCATGAGCAGAGACGAGTCTGCAGGGTTAACTCTATGGTCCTCATGAGCAGAGACGAGTCTGCAGAGTTAACTCTATTGTCCTCATGAGCAGAGACGAGTCTGCACAGTTAACTCTATTGTCCTCATGAGCAGAGACGAGTCTGCAGGGTTAACTCTATTGTCCTCATGAGCAGAGACGAGTCTGCAGGGTTAACTCTATGGTCCTCATGAGCAGAGACGAGTCTGCAGGGTTAACTCTATGGTTCTCATGAGCAGAGACGAGTCTGCAGGGTTAACTCTATGGTTCTCATGAGCAGAGACGAGTCTGCAGGGTTAACTCTATTGTCCTCATGAGCAGAGACGAGTCTGCAGGGTTAACTCTATTGTCCTCATGAGCAGAGACGAGTCTGCAGGGTTAACTCTATGGTCCTCATGAGCAGAGACGAGTCTGCACAGTTAACTCTATGGTTCTCATGAGCAGAGACGAGTCTGCACAGTTAACTCTATTGTCCTCATGAGCAGAGACGAGTCTGCAGGGTTAACTCTATGGTCCTCATGAGCAGAGACGAGTCTGCAGGGTTAACTCTATGGTCCTCATGAGCAGAGACGAGTCTGCAGGGTTAACTCTATTGTCCTCATGAGCAGAGACGAGTCTGCAGGGTTAACTCTATTGTCCTCATGAGCAGAGACGAGTCTGCAGGGTTAACTCTATGGTCCTCATGAGCAGAGACGAGTCTGCACAGTTAACTATATGGTTCTCATGAGCAGAGACGAGTCTGCACAGTTAACTCTATTGTCCTCATGAGCAGAGACGAGTCTGCACAGTTAACTCTATTGTCCTCATGAGCAGAGACGAGTCTGCAGGGTTAACTCTATGGTCCTCATGAGCAGAGACGAGTCTGCACAGTTAACTATGGTTCTCATGAGCAGAGACGAGTCTGCAGAGTTAACTCTATGGTCCTCATGAGCAGAGACGAGTCTGCAGGGTTAACTCTATGGTCCTCATGAGCAGAGACGAGTCTGCAGGGTTAACTCTATGGTCCTCATGAGCAGAGACGAGTCTGCAGGGTTAACTCTATGGTTCTCATGAGCAGAGACGAGTCTGCAGAGTTAACTCTATGGTTCTCATGAGCAGAGACGAGTCTGCAGAGTTAACTCTATGGTCCTCATGAGCAGAGACGAGTCTGCAGAGTTAACTCTATGGTTGTGCTCCTCCAGTGGCCAGTCGACCATTTCGCTGCCGTGATCTGGTCTCATCTCAGCAGTCTGTGATCTGGGCTCTAATCAGCCAGTGACGTCGGCCTTACATCACACTGCAACTATCACGCCTCACTAAATCTAGGCCAGACACACACACACACACACACACACACACACACACATATATACAGTCAGACGTAATGGACCATGCTCTGTGCTGCAGGACAAGAACATGAAGGTTAGGTCTGTCAGACAGCGAAATGCTCATGGATATATGTGTGTGTGTGTGTGTGTGTCTGGTTTTTAGTGTGTGCTCGCGTCTGTATGCACACACGTGTGTGTGTGTGTGTGTCTGTGTGTGTGTGTGTCTGGTTTTTAGTGTGTGAGCGCGTCTGTATGCACACACGTGTGTGTGTGTGTGTGTGTGTGTGTGTGTGTGTGTGTGTGTGTGTGTGTGTGTGTGTGTGTGTGTGTGTGTGTGTGTGTGTGTGTGTGTGTGTGTGTGTGTGTGGCACATTGCTTATGCGCGCCTGTATAAATCCTCTCTGGCTGTGGAATGAGATGTCAGACTAGGAGTCCTGCGGCCGATCATTGTCTCTGTCAGAATCTTTGCTCACGGTTCTAACACCCCACTCCCTCTTTCAGCACCAAGATCAGAGGAGAGAGAGAGAGAGAGAAAGAGAGAGAGAGAGAGAAGGAGGGAGAGAAAGAAAGAAAGATAGATAAAGAGAGAAGGGGAGGGAGAAAGAGGGAGAGAGAAAGATAGATAAAGAGAGAGAGAGGGGGAGGGAGGGAGATGGAGGGAGAGAGAAAGAAAGAAAGATAGATAAAGAGAGAGAGAGAGAGGGGGAGGGAGGGAGGGAGAGAGAAAGAAAGATAGATAGATAAAGAGAGAGAGAGAGAGAGGGGGAGGGAGGGAGATGGAGGGAGAGAGAAAGAAAGAAAGATAGATAAAGAGAGAAGGGGAGGGAGAAAGAGGGAGAGAGAAAGAAAGAAAGATAGATAAAGAGAGAGAGAGGGAGAGAGAAAGAAAGATAGATAGATAAAGAGAGAGAGAGAGGGGGAGGGAGGGAGAGAGATGGAGGGAGGGAGAGAGAAAGAAAGATAGATAAAGAGAGGGAGAGAGAGGGAGATAGATTCAGAGAGAGCAATATAGTGCATTTGAGATGGTATCTTCCCCAATACGATTTGGCTGGACATGTTTTGACTACCACATGCTGTGTAGGATTGCTGATGAGTATCTAATGCTCTATGCATTCCTCCTCACACAGAGAAGGAAATGAAACTCTCAGGGAGCTTCACATTTTAAAATGCCCCCCAGAACTCCAGAATTGGGAAAGAAACTTCCACAACTTGGTCATTATATATACAGTATATATATATAATATATATTACATCATTATATCCAATACCAGATTACTAAATTTACTTTGAAACAAACAGTCGCTGGATGGTATGATCAGATAGATAGACCGTATCAACATCAAATGAGGCAGGTGAACTCCTGGACAGTAATAGCCACATGCTATGAAGGGTTTCATTTGATCAGTTAGAGAAAGCAGGCACAGCCATCTGCGTCCATGTTTGTCTTGGCACCTCTTATCTCTGTTCCTACCAACTCTATTTTAGATTCAGATTCACAGTACAAGTATGATAATATACATCAGAATATATTACATTTGGATCATGTGCATGAGTACATGAGTACATGAGATCATGAGTACATGAAGTATTGGTGCAGTACTGGTTGATAGATCGTGAGTACATGAGATCATGAGTACATGAAGTATGGGTGCAGTACTGGTTGATAGATCATGAGTACATGAAGTATTGGTGCAGTACTGGTTGATAGATAATGAGTACATGAAGTATGGGTGCAGTACTGGTTGATAGATCATGAGTACATGAGATCATGAGTACATGAGATCATGAGTACATGAAGTATGGGTGCAGTACTGGTTGATAGATAATGAGTACATGAAGTATGGGTGCAGTACTGGTTGATAGATCGTGAGTACATGAAGTATGGGTGCAGTACTGGTTGATATATCATGAGTACATGAAGTATTTGTGCAGTACTGGTTGATAGATCATGAGTACATGAGATCATGAGTACATGAAGTATTGGTGCAGTACTGGTTGATAGTTCTCTGTTAATCTCATGGACTCATGGGAATAAGTCCAAGTCCTTTGATGTGTGAAGTTAATTCCAACTCTCTCCATTCCCGTGTGGGTGGGTGGGAGGGAGGGAGACACACACACGGGAATGGTGACGTCTTTGAGAGTGTGGGATGTTTTATTATTAGGAGCGGGAATGTCCCGGGCAGACCTTGAGGTAGTGTGGCATTGACAGCGCTCTAATAAGAACATTTTCTGCATGACACATTTGACTCAGTCAGTCGTCACGGCGATGATGTTTGCGTCCCTTTGAGGGCGGGCGCGGAGGAAGCGGAGAGGTGGGTTATTTTAGGAGCACGCCGCTTCAGAGTCGGCACTTTTAAGGGATTAAAGGAGTGAGATGTCAAGCAAGTTTCACTTTAACGGTGTGTAGTAGTCCGCTATTCTGGTGAACGGTTGTTGATGTTTTGAGCTCAACGGCCGCTCAAATTACACCTCTGTTTTCCATGCTCCTGAAGCTAGGTGTTGATTGGCTGGAATAGTTTGTTTCCCATTACAGAGCCAGGACTGTGTAGAGGTTTTTTGAGCCCCCACACTAAATGGACATTTTGACCCCCCACACTAAATGGACATTTTGAGCACCCACACTAAATGGACATTTTGACCACCCACACTAAATGGACATTTTGACCCCCCACACTAAATGGACATTTTGAGCACCCACACTAAATGGACATTTTGAGCACCCACACTAAATGGACATTTTGACCACCCACACTAAATGGACATTTAAATGGACATTTTGAGCACCCACACTAAATGGACATTTAAATGGACATTTTGAGCACCCACACTAAATGGACATTTTGACCCCCCCACACTAAATGGACATTTAAATGGACATTTTGAGTACCCACACTAAATGGTCATTTTGACCCCCCACACTAAATGGACATTTTGACCCCCCACACTAAATAGACATTTTGAGCACCCACACTAAATGGACATTTAAATGGACATTTTGAGCACCCACACTAAATGGACATTTAAATGGACATTTTGACCCCCCACACTAAATGGACATTTTGACCCCCCCACACTAAATGGACATTTAAATGGACATTTTGAGCACCCACACTAAATGGACATTTAAATGGACATTTTGACCCCCCACACTAAATGGACATTTTGACCCCCCACACTAAATGGACCGCTGGAGGACAAGGAGGAGCAATTTGCTGAATTTGGCAAAAAAGCGTGTTAAAAGACAAGCAGCATGGAGTCTTTTTAATTCTTTTTAATGAAATTCATTTTTGTATTACTCTTTTTCTAAATTCTTTTCTTTCACCAACCCTCTCTCAGAATCTATTCCCTTTTTCCTCTTCATGGAGGAGCAGTTTTGTTTTTCTTTCCTCTCACCTTTTGCAGTTTTGCTCACTGTACTTACATATTCTCTGTCTGTTTTCTTGAATAGTGGGTAGAATTACATTTTTCACGTTACATTTTTCAGGTCCATTTCTTAAAACACATTCAGTATTTAAATAATCCCTCTACTCTTCTCCGGGATCGTCATGCCTTCCTCTTCTCTACAGAGTGATGCCAATCAGTTGATTAGCTTTTCAAGAAGAAAAAAATACTGTGCTTGTTAAAGGCTGTTTTTTTATGCAAATGTGTTATCACCGAAGGAACTGTATCAAGTCTTCTCGGAGAGTGGGTAGATTATAAATTAATTACTTCTCACTTCAATGTGAGCCATTATGTGTGAAGAAACACTTGGCTCTTTTGATTCGTTTTTTAAGCTGTGGTAATTTGGAAACTTGCTAGGAAATTTAAGCCCTTTTGTGGTATATAGTCCTACATTTTATTTATTTATTTATTTATTTTACTTTCAGAAGGGTCCTCTCCTTCTCAGATTTGTGTGAGGGAGGTGTCTCTCCCCCCAAATGTTTAACGTTTCTCACTAACACCCCCACCTTACCCTTCACCCTCCACCCCCCCTACCCCCCCCCCACAGGCGCCACTCCCCCTACCGGACACTCGAGCCTGTGCGCCCCCCCGTCGTCCCTAATGACTACGTCCCCAGCCCCACGCGCAACATGGTGCCTGTCAATCAGCAGAGCCCAGTGCGCACGGCCTCCGTTAGCCAGAGGAGCCGCACCTACAGGTAACCACAATCCACCACGGTACAGGTACCCACAATCCACCACGGTACAGATACCCACAGTCCACCACCACGGTACAGGTACCCACAATCCACCACGGTACAGGTACCCACAATCCACCACGGTACAGATACCCACAGTCCACCACCACGGTACAGGTACCCACAATCCACCACGGTACAGGTACCCACAATCCACCACGGTACAGGTACCCACAATTCACCACGGTACAGGTACCCACAATCCACCACGGTACAGGTACCCACAATTCACCACGGTACAGGTACCCACAATCCACCACGGTACAGGTAACCACAATCCACCACCACGGTACAGGTACCCACAATCCACCACGGTACAGATACCCACAATCCACCACCACGTACAGATACCCACAATCCACCACGGTACAGATACCCACAATCCACCACCACGTACAGATACCCACAATCCACCACGGTACAGATACCCACAATCCACCACCACGGTACAGGTACCCACAATCCACCAGCACAAACTGCACGAGCACCCACAATCCACCGTCACGAAACATACATGTAACCCCACAATCCATACAGGTATCTACAATTCATCATCTTCCAAAACTGGACAGCTACCAACCATTCACTTTAACACTGCGCTTGTGCCTTCAGCTCACCATCACAGACCATTCTCATTATTCCCAATTCATCAGCCGTGTGCCTTATTAAACCACCTGGCCTTCACATGCCGTCACACGCCGTCACACCCTCACACGCGTCACACCCTCACACGCCGCCACACGCCGTCACACCCTCACACGCGTCACACCCTCACACGCCGCCACATGCCGTCACACCCGCACACGCCGTCACATGCCGTCACATGCCGTCACACCCGCACATGCGTCACATGCCGTCACACCCTCACACGCCGTCACACGCCGTCACGCCCTCACACGCCGTCACACGCCGTCACACGCCGTCACGCCCTCACATGCCGTCACACGCCCTCACTTGCCGTCACAAGCCGTCACACCCTCACATGCCGTCACACGCCGTCACGCCCTCACACGCCGTCACACGCCGTCACACCCTCACACGCCGTCACGCCCTCACATGCCGTCACACGCCGTCACGCCCTCACTTGCCGTCACAAGCCGTCACACCCTCACATGCCGTCACACGCCGTCACGCCCTCACACGCCGTCACGCCCTCACACGCCGTCACGCCCTCACATGCCGTCACGCCCTCACACGCCGTCACGCCCTCACTTGCCGTCACACGCCGTCACACCCTCACATGCCGTCACACGCCGTCACGCCGTCACGCCCTCACGCCGTCACACCCTCACATGCTGCCACACCCTCACATGCGTCACACGCCGTCACGCCCTCACACGCCGTCACGCCCTCACACGCCGTCACGCCCTCACACGCCCTCACTCGCCGTCACACGCCGTCACGCCCTCACACGCCGTCCGTCACACCCTCACATGCCATCTGTCACACCCTCACATGCGTCACACGCCGTCACACCCTCACATGCCGTCACACCCTCACCTGGCTCTCCCTAGCGCCCCCCCTCGACTGGGATTCAAACTGCATTTCAGTGCTTGTGAGTGAGATCTATCTAGTGTTGGTACCCATCACCAGGCATGTGTGTTCACAGCCTTACCTCACAAGCTGAACACACACAGGTATCCACACGTATCCACACACACACGTATCCACACACACACGTATCCACACACACACACACACACACACGTATCCACACACACACACACACACGTATCCACACACACACACACACACACGTATCCACACACACACACACACACACGTATCCACACACACACACACGTATCCACACACACGTATACACACACACGTATACACACACACACGTATACACACACACACACACACACAAGGTTCCCATAACTCCTCCTCAAAGGCTTCAGTAGTACCCTTAAGTTTCCGACAGCTAGCTTCACCTCTCTCCAGAGGGCTTCCACACGCTGCCAAAGACCTTCATGCGTCAGCTGTCTCTTGTTTTCCGCGCTGCCTCCATGTGCAGGAAAGCACTCTGAAGCCGGGATCTGCTGTTGGAATACTACTTTCATGGAATGTTTTTTTTTTTTTTTTACTTCCCTTTTTTTTTTTTGGCTGTGAGATAGCTGCTGGCTGTGAATGAAAGGGAACACAACTTATCAACAGCACTCTGCAGTCTGTCAACTTTGAAATGTTCTTTTTCATCTCATTCTTTTTCCTTTTTTTCTTTAAAGGAGGGCTCAGGGGCTTTGAGATTGGAGACATTTCTGCCCACACTCCTGGAGGGCTTTTTATATTTCTTTTCTTCTTTTTTTTGGCCTCTCCATCTCTCAGCCTTTACTGCTCTGTCTGAAGCTTATATAACACTGAGGTGGTCCTCCCGTTCTATCCCCTCACACTGTGTGTGTGTGTGTGTGTGTGTCTGCATCAGAAGCCTTGGTGTGCCTTTAGCCTACACCCACCCACTCTGAACATGAGGATGCTTCAGGTCTGCTGCAGTTATTGGGTCTGACGAATCAAGACGAGCAGTATGGAGTCTTTCTCTCAGCATCTCTTCATGGAGGAGCAGTTTGGAGTCTTGTTTTTCTCCCCTCTCCCTCGGCCTGTGAAAGGGAGATGGAGGGGGCGGGGGGGGGGGGGGGGGTTCTCCAACCGACCCGGTAGGTGGGCGGAGGGGCACAGGGAGGCCTCAGAGAGAGACTGAATGTGTGAAAGAGTGTGGACGGAGGAGGAAGAGGAAGAGGAGGAGGGATGAGACGACAACGAAGAAAAGACGTACCCATCAGGAGGAGATGCAGCAAGAACAACAGTCTCTGGAGAGCATCTTCTGCAGCTGGCCACACTGATCTGCCCTCACACACTGATCTACCACACTCTGATCTGCCCTCACACACTGATGTACCACTGATCTGCCCCCCCCCACACACACACACACACTGTTCTGCCCCATACTGATCTGCCCTCACAAACTGATCTACCACACACTGATCTGCCCCCCCACACACACACACACCCACTGTTCTGCCTCACACTGATCTGCCCCCCCCCACACTGATCTGCGCCCACACACTGTTCTGTTTATGGCTCAACTCTTCAGCACGTACAAAATCTATTTGTGTACATTTATGAGGAGAAGACAAAAGATATACATACACAGACATACATACATATATGCATACATACATACACACACACACACACACATACACACATCCAAGCATAAACACTCACATGCACATGTGCAAACCTACATCCATACATTTGTGTGTATACATATGTGCCCACATACATACATAGGTGCATACATTCATGTATATGCACTTAATCTTCAGTCCATCTTTCCATTCTCTGCTCCCCTTTGTCGCTCGCTGTCTCGCTGCAAACTGAAAAAGCCTCGCTACTCCCCGTGTCTCCCCGCGTCTCCTCGCTGCTCCTCCCTGACTTCCCTATGCCTTTCTGCTGAGTAGCACTCCTCACCTCTCGTCTAGTTCGCTTCTGTTCTTTTTACACCACAGCTGCAGTTTCTGTTCTCCTGTAGCTTCTCCATTTCTCCGTTTCTATCTGGCACAAGAACTCTCTGTCTCTGTCTCTCCCTCCCTCCATCTCTCTCTCTTTCTGTCTCTCTCTTTTTTCTCTGTTTTTCTCCATAATACTTCCATTTTTGCCGCGTAAGCTCATAGATTCTTTCTCTCCGCTTCGCTTCTCTAGCACTTGTTCTGAGACGGGTGTCTTCAATCAGGTGATATTTGAGACGAGACGAGTGCCTCCTCTCAGGTGGCAGGAATGAGATTACAGATTCCTGTGCATCAGTGTTTCAGGAATCTGTAGACACACACTCACAGGGAGCTGCCTACCTGACAGAGACCTTTTCGTGTGTGTGTGTGTGTGTGTGTGTGTGTGTGTGTGTGTGTGTGGTGTGTGTGGTGTGTGTGTGAGAAGCTGACAACTACTTGAATTGTCTCACCTGTCAGACACTAGGCATGTGCTTAGACTGTGTGAGTTTGTACAGAAACTTACAGAAAGCAGAAATTCAGTCACGTCGATGTTCTCAGACTCGTGCTAGAACTTTCCGCTGCATTTTCTCACGCTCATTCCGACTTCTTTTCCTCTGCTTCTTCCTGCTTACGCTTCTCCAGGCTTTCTGATCACGCCATCCTTTCAGCCTTAAAGACCCCCAGTGAAGGTCAAGGGTCAAGTGTGTTCATCTGCTAAACCAGCTCATTTCCTGCAGGGCCTCAGAGAGTGCGGGGGGGACGACCACGCCGTGGTTCTCCATCGCTCTACCTTGCTTATGTGTTCTACGGTCATCCTCACACTAACAGATTCATTTGACGAGGCTGAATTTGTTGTCCATTTAGAGATAGTCATGTCTGATACTCGCCGGCTGGTTTGAATGTTTTTAGTGCTAATAGAAATGAGTTGCAGTTTGGAGAATAAGTAGGGTTTGAGTAATTGCATGTTAGCTCTAGAATATTTACAGCAGCTACACTATTTGTTTCTCTGTAGTGTACTGCTAATAACTGTTTGCTAGGGCTGCCAAATATGATAGCAGTAGCACGTAAGCAGGCTGACAATTACAGAACCATGTTGGCAAGATTATTCATCTTAACGTGGGTTTCACATACAGTGTAGCTACAACGAGCACTTGTTCATTGTCCAGTAAGTTAATTCTGGCTATCAGTTTCTCAACAGTGCCATCTAGTGGCAAGTGTGTTTTGCTTACTGCATCTTGCTAATTAGCTGTAGTGTATCAGGATTATGATGTGATAGTAGTGCCCTCTAGGTTCCAGTGTTGTGTGTATGCTAATGCTAACGCCATTTGACCTGTGTACATCAGGATAGCGGTGTGGCCAGTGTGGTCTATTTGCTAATATTGGCTAGTTAGCATCAGTGTATAAGGTCAGTATTTGTGTGTCAGGGCCCTGTAGTGACGAGTGGTTTGTTTGCTAATGCTAGCTAGTTATCTTTAGTTTAGAAGGGCAGTATTTGCATGTTAGCGCCCCCTTGTGGCTGGTGTGGTGTGTGAGCAGCTGTGTCTTGTGTGTAGCAGTGGGAGCAGTGGAGGCAGCCATCCCAGCAGCCGAAGCAGCAGCCGGGAAAACAGTGGAAGCGGCAGCGTCGGGCTGCCCATCGCCGTGCCAACGCCATCGCCACCAAGCGCCTTCCCAGGTAACACTCGCAAATATTGAATCTCTCATCTCTCATGTCTCTGTCCCTCTCTCCCTCCCTCTCTCTGCCTCTATCTTCCTCTCTCTCCCTCCCTCTCTCTCTGTCCCTCTCTCTGTCCCTCTCTCTCTCCCTCTCTCTCTGCCTCTATCTTCCTCTCTCTCCCTCACTCTATCTTCCTCTCTCTCCCTCCCTCTCTCTCTGTCCCTCTCTCCCTCCCTCTGTCTTTCTCTCCCTCCCTCTCTCTTCCTCTCTCTCCCTCCCTCTCTCTCATCTCTCCCTCTCTCTCTCTCTCTCTCTCATTCTCATCTCTCCTTCTCTCTCTCTCTCTCGCTCTCTCTCCTCTGCTTTCTCTCCCTCTTTTTAATTCTCTCTTATTCCTAACTTCCTCCCCTCCCTTCCTATATGATTGTCCACCGTGTGGTTCTTCACAAAGATCTTCAAACACTCTGGATTCTCTTCCAAAGCAGTGTGGGGTCCACTGGTTTCAGTGCCTGATGAGGCTATTATTGGGGCCCCACATGGCTGCCCCCCGATGGGACAAGCACGACACTAACCCGTACGATCATTTAATGATGGTTGAGAACAGAACCACTTAAATGGCCACGGTAACGGTTTGTCGATCCAGAGCTTATCTTAAAATTGGTACCCTCATTAAGCTCGTCAGACTGGAACCAAAGTTTTTGTTGCCGTAAAACTGATTTAAAGAGGACATGGTGGACTTGAAACAGCTAACAAGCTAACAGCTGGCACAGTGATTAATTCACCTTCAGTTTAGAGAACTCATTTGCCTGTCCTTGGGTTTTTGAATATAAACGTGTGTTTAGACTCAACAAGGAATATCTTCAAAAAGTTGATGATTTAGAATTTTAAGAACTAGCTGTTGTGTTTATCGGGTAGTAGTTAAGATTAGCACACAGTCAATGTAACCTGCATTGTAGTCAGTTGGTGTAGGGTGGCCAACTCCTTATGGCTGGGTTTTACATGAATTTAAAAGCCAATTATTTTTTTTTAATTCCAATTTAAAGTGTGAAATCTTAGTGTAGCATTAGACCAAGTTGCGTAGATGGGGGCGGGGCGGGGGGTTGACAACATGAGACGGCCTTAAGCAACCCTGCTTAGCAACTAACTGTTATGGTTACTTTGGAGAAAGAGAGACACAGAGAGAGGGAGATAAGCTTAATCAACCTCTTGGAAATATGACACAAACTTCACACAAATGAATTTGGATTCCTCCAAGAACACCTCTCCAAACACCCTAACATGTCTAACTGTCACTTACTGTGCACTTCATTACCTGACCTCTTTGCACTTGTCTTGTCTTGCATAGATTTAGTGCTTTGTACTTACGCCTACTGTACTGAAGCTTGAGTGTTGTTCCTCACTGGATAAAAGCAGCTGCTAATAGAGTAGATGTAAGTTGGTTTGAGGTGGAATGACCCACTCAACCATCTCAGATTTTTTTAAATGTTACCACTTAAAGTGAGACAATCCAAACTTCAGCTTGATATATGAAATACTTTCTGAGAAAAACAATTCTGAATATAGTACCCCCCTTGCCATTTTTGGCACTTATCTAAATCTGGGGCAAAGGTTTATTACAATTATTATCTCAAAGTTTTGATAACCTTTTATATTTAAATTTCAGCTAAAACTTTGCAAATCTGCCGTACTCTGACAGGCTAGCAGACTACCTGGATAAAAGGTCTTGATACATAAGATGGCATTAGATGGATCCTTCTGAAGTTCTCAAACTTTTGAAAAATAAGTTCACAACTCGTTCGACTGCAAAATCAACATTCAAGAATGGGCTTCGTCTCTTTGAAGAGCAAGACATACAAGGAGCACACTGCTTTTGCTGAAGTAGTAAAAAAAAGACTTTGTGTTGAGTGACGAATGTATTTTTAAAGCCTCTGATTTTTAAAGCCTCTGAGTTTGTTTAAGGTTTAATAGGTCTGTACCCTGGACTGAAGCCCAGAGTCTGCCGGGTAGTTTAGTGAACACACACACACACACACACACACCTCACTCCGCTCTCCGCACTCACACCCACACGACCTTGCTATCTGAAGCAAACTCACCCACCCTTGTTAGTCTTTTAATCGCCCTTCTTCTCCCTCTTTTCTTCCCTGCCCTTCATCACTCTCCTTCCGTGATGGTTCCTCTACACTGCAGGGGCACACGCTGACTCTTCCTCTGCCTCGTCTCACTCCGCTCCTCCTTCCTCTTCCTCTTCCTCCACCGCCTCTAACCCCGTCCCCTATGAGGCCCTGTCTCACCCCCCTACTTTGACCCCCGAGCCTCAAACGACCCCGCCTGAGACCCCCGTCACCTCCCAGACCCCCTCGCCCCCTGCTCATCCACCCGCTGGCAGCGCCGGCACCAGCGCTGACTCCTCCTCCCCTGCAGCAGGTGAGTGCCCCCCCTCACCCACCCCCACCCCCACCTTTACCGGAACAACCCCCACTTCCTGCATCGCCACCTGCTCAACCCACCTCTGTCTCACAGTCTTCACCATCACCACCATCCCCGTCATCACAATGCCATGTTATCATTCTCAAAGCCCCTTGTCATTGGGCTCCACAGTCCTGGCCCACCTGGAGAAGATGTAGCTCTTAGCAATCACTGGCTCAAAGGTTGAGTCTCATCATCCAGATTACCTAAAAATATATATATATATATATTATATAAAATAAAAATATATGCCAAAATATATATTTTTTTTTTAAAGAATATTTGTCCTTTTCCATGATTCTGGTCCTGATATGGCGCTGAGCTGCCATCTTGGCGCCAAATAAGGCCTCAGTCAATCCCAGAGTCAGCTGCTGCCTGGACGGTTACCTTGGTGACATTCTGTACCATCCTCCATACTCTTTCACTTCTTCTCCTCACTCTCCCTTTCTTCTTCCCGGTATAATCAGTCCCACCAGGATCGTGCAGGGTTTTTTGTGATTGTTGAATATGCAAAAGTGACTGGAGGAATTCTCAAAAAATTTACTTCAAGTAATGCAGAAATCTGGATAATACAAGGAAATTGCAACCCGCAATTGTGGGAAATTGCAAGATCGCAAAAACCTGGAGGGGCTGTATAGTACAATCCTCTGTTCAAACCACGTACACATCAAGGAGAGCGCTGAAAAAGCCTGGCCGTTTATTCCTTGCAATATGAAATGTGTTAAACTCATCCTTCAGATACTGTCTAGCAACTCTTATACACAGCCTGTGTTCATGGTAATCAGCCGTGATGCTAATTCTCTCCCACACACTCGTTCAGTTAAAGCAGCTCGGGGCCCTTCTCCATTGCCCTGGCCTTTGGCTTCACAGCACACAAAGGTTGTGGAAATCACTGACCTTTTTGCTTTGCTTTTTCATCACATAATGCTTCTGTCTGTCTCTGTCTGTCTGTGTGTCGTGTGTGTGTGTGTGTGTGTCCGTGACTATGTATGAGAGTGAGTATGCATTAGCATTATGTGATTGCAGCAACACCGTAAAAGGCATAATTTAGCAGAGAGTTCACACACTGAGGAAAATGAACATGTGTGAAATGCCACTGTGTGGCTTGAGAGCGTGTGTGTGTGTGTGTGTGTGTGTGTGGTTGTAGGGGGAGATTTGGAAGTGGCACAGCAGGAGCCATTTTCCTCTCTGTGTGAGGCATAGACCATTCTTCTGTTATCCTGCTGCGTTCTACTACAGGGGTTTGTGTGTGTGTTTGAGAGAGAGAGAGAGAGAGAGAGACTCTGTGTGCACAGTCTCAAATCTATCTCGACGTGTGAAATTGGGCAGTGTGTGGGTGAGGACAGAGAAGTCAGCTATCTGGGTTAGTGTGTGTGTTTGTTTGCTCATTTGCAGATGTGTCTGGACTGAAACGTGTGAAAATGGAAAATTACTGTGAAAGAATGTCTCGAAATGTTTGTGTTCATATCTGGGTGTGTGTGTGTGTGTGTTGTGTTGTGTTTCTGTCCCAGCCTCCTCGTCTAGTCTGTCTTCATGTTTCGCTTCCCCGTCTCTTGATGACTTGGTGAGGTGGTGTGTGTCTGTGTGTGTGTGTGTGTGTGTCTGCTTTGAGCTGCCCCCCCAACACACACATACACACACAAACACACACACACTCGCTCTCCACCTTCAGAGCCACCTGGCTGGGTTTTACACAATAGGCTCTGGTTTTACGGCAAAAACGGCAGCACGCACGCACGCACGCACGCACGCACGCACGCACTTACAAGGAATACACTTTAGTGCTTCTTCTGTTGTTCAGAACAATTCAGTTCATTGACACACAATTGTAGCTTATCAGTCCAGTTTAAATATATACGTGTATATATATATATATATATATATATATATATATATTAGTCAGGGTATGTTATTTTTAGCCTGTTAAAAAAAGATTATATAACGTAGATGACAAGCTAATGTTTTTTTTGTCAAAATTAATATAGCCCATATTAAGCCTATATGTCTAATCCATTCTGGACAATGTATTTAGGCCTAGACTGTGAAACATGCATAACTTGTTATACATATTAAGTTAAATATTCTAAATTCGTCTAAGGGAACGCATTTGCGCCCACAGTGAGAGAGACTACAATATGTCAACAGAAATAACTAGAAATGTCATTATGGGGTATTTACATCATGGGTTACATTTCTTTACTGCTGACGGGGCATTTAATACAAGTCGGGCAAATTAGACTACCTCTTCCTAGACGCTTTAATTTTTCAAGGGCGTTAACCTTTTAAAACATTTAATTCTTTTGTAAAAGCCTGCCAGGATATGTGTTAACTTCGAGGATATCCTAGATCGATTAATCGCATCATCAATAAGTAATACCATTAATCCATAACACAGTTTTGCTCCTGCTTCCTTGCTAATACAGAAATATGTAGCCATAATGCACCACTCTACTAAAGGGAAGGTGATATTCAGACTTGAACAGTGTTTGTTTGTGATTGGTGCACTGAAATGGTCCCCTTCAGAGAAGGATATGTCACCAAAGCTCTATCCAAAATCCACACGTCCACGGAGAGTTTAGTTCATCGCCGGAGTTTAAGACGACCCGCTCGGGCGGAACAGGCAGGGTCCCCCCAGCCGTTTACTCCGTCAAGCTAGGGCCCAGTAAAGCAGGGGGTAAAGCAGTCAAACTAGAGCCGGGTGGGGGGGTGGGTAGAGCAGTCAAACTAGAGCCCAGTTGGGGGTAGAATGGTAGAGCCGCCATAATGAGCTCAGGATCCTGAGTCTTCATCTATAATTCCGTTAAAAATCTCCGCCCTCTCCCTCCCTCGCTCGGTTTCCCCCTCGCTCGCTGTTTAATGACTCGTCTCTCTCGTTTTAGAGAGAGCCTGTGAACTTGAGGGGCTACTAAAAATGTTCAAGGTCTCCGACTGCGCGCTTCATTAAAAAGGAGTGAGCAACATTTTTGACCCCAACTTTTCAACTTCAAAGCGAAGACGGGCTAGGAGGAGAGGGAGCGGACAGGGGAGCGGGGTAACGGCATCCCTCTCTCCGAAACAACCGCTCCAGATGTCACACAGCACCACACTTTTAACAGAGAACATGACGCTGTGCTTGCACAAGAGAAAGATTGCACAGTTCTCCATGTAGCTCATTGCTCTGTGTGCCCCCCCCCCGCCCCCCTCTCGTTAATATTCCTGTCGTAAATGTCAGCATTAATTGAGTGGGCAGCGTGGAGGCCTGAGGGTCAGAGCTTTTCATAACCCTCACCCTCTCCACTGAGCTCTGGCGGCACTGTTTGCCCCTGTCTGTGTGTTTGCCCTGTGTGTCTGTCTGTCTCTCTGTCTGTCTGCCAGTGTGTTTGCCCTGTGTGTCTGTGTGTTTGCCCTGTGTGTTTGTCTGTCTGCCAGTGTGTTTGCCCTGTGTGTCTGTCTGTCTCTCTTTCTGTCTGTCTGTCTGTCTGTGTGTTTGCCCTGTGTGTCTGTCTCTCTGTCTGTCTGTCTGTCTGTCTGTCTGTCTGTCTGTGTGTTTGCCCTGTCTGTTTGTCTCTCTGTCTGTCTGTCTGTTTGTTTGCCCTGTGTGTCTGTCTCTCTCTCTGTCTGTCTGTCTGTCTGTCTGTGTGTTTGCCCTGTGTGTCTGTCTGTTTCTCTGTCTGTCTGTGTGTTTGCCCTGTGTGTGTCTGTGTGTTTGCCCTGTGTGTCTGTCTGCCCACCCTGTGTGTCTGGTCTGTCTGTCTGTTTGTTTGTTTGCCCTGTCTGTCTGTCTGTCTGTCTGTCTGATCTGCTCACTTTGCCTTGCATTGCCTTTTCAGCTCAGAATAAATGGGAGTGCCTCCAGCCAATCAGGGTGCAGGAGGGACTGCAGTCTTGGCATCGCCACGGAGATCCAAAGTTGCTTTCAGGCTAGGGGGGGGAGACAGGGCTGGATATGCAGACAGTGATGGGGAAAAGGTTACGCTGCAGCTTAATGGCAAAAAAAGAACTTCCGGAGTAGAGCTTAGAATAGTGCTTTGTGAGGGAGGGCTTCTAGAATGAAATTCCAGTTAGGATACTGAGGAGGATATCGGAGTTTGGAACTTGGAACATGAAAGTAGGACAATGGTTCCATACTGCACCTTAGTCTCAAGGGGATATGCTCTGATCTAAAACATGTCCATAATCTTCCTCATCCTTCCTTGTTTTTGCATAAGTATCCATGGCTTCTTTCTCTCTTTTGGGAACTGGATCAGCATGCAGAGTGTGTGGCAGGCAAGCCCTGTCTTCATTTCAGTATCACATTCCAGACCTTCTTGTGTAATGAGGACCTAAGGGATCCAATAAACATTTATTGCCGTCGTCACCAGTGTACATCTTCTTCTTATTTTTTTTTTCTATTATTTCCATTACATTTTGTGACAGAGAGTGAGTGTGGCCATTTCCGTGTCTATCTCTCCTGACTCGTTTGTGCGGTGTCTTTTATGGTGTGTGTAATGGATGTGTCTGTGTGTCTGTGTCTGTGTCTGTGTCTGTGTCTGTGTGTGTGTGTGTGTCGCCTCTAGTGTCTCTCTTATGTTCTCTGCTTTATTATCCGTGATGGTTAATTTGTGCAGTTTTCTGTAGGCTTCATGTGACTGTGGTTGCTTTTGGTCTCCGTCTTTTCATTCTGTTGGGAAGGATTCCTTTGTCTTTCTCTATGCATTGGCACAGTGTGTGCTGTCTGTCTGTGTGTTGTGTTTGTCTTCTCCAGCCTGTAGCGGCTACTGTGTCTGTTTCTGTGTTGCCTTCTGGTCATATGCCTGATATGTCCTTGAAAGTGCTATATGTAAGAATTGTAGTTTCAAAACATTCAGAAATGAACTAACAAATGGCAACAAAATGCATAGAATGTTAAAAATGCCTACGCGCTTGTGTTGCCCAGATGCCTGCTAAAGCTAGCATGCTAACCAGCTAGCGGCGATCTGTCCTCCCTCAAAAAGCCGAGTGAGTCACTGCAACGAAAACGGCTATGTAAAGGAAAGGTGCACGCACTGTGTTTTTAAACGTTCAAATCCCATCTCGGACGCTAAAATAATGACATTTGTGTTTGTTGATTGTTAGAGAAATAGATTGCTCCAGTTTTTAACTACTGTCTCAATCCATTTTCAGAGTGCTGGATTGAATTTATGAATGGATCCAAGTACGCATGGCTATCCTGTAGTTAGCGTTAGCAAGTAGCTCAGTAGCAAGCCCGATAGTTAAACTATCTAAGTCTATGGTATCTAAGTCGATCAGCTGGCTTAAAAGCTCAAGTTCCTAAATGAAGACCTACAGGGAAGTTAATCTAACATGTAAATGTCAAATTATGTTGATGGAGACTCTAGTGGTAGCCTTGATTCTTTCAGTCATATAAATGTTCATTCATGCTTTCAACCTCTCTCACCTTCACCTTTGTTTACTTCTGCAAAGGCGGAGGCGGTAGGACAAACATATTAAAACACTGCCCCCTATCTGCTTGGGGTGGAGTAGGAAATCAGACAGCTAGTCAATCTTACATGTTGCCCCTTTAAGCTCCGCTAAGCTGCTTTTTTTCCCCTCCTTTTGCTCTCCTGTAAGGCATTCCATTACTGTGTTGTCTTTGCATTAGTTTAATATAATATATATATATATATATATATATATTATATTTAACTATAATATATATTTATATATTATCCATAATATATATATTTTTTTATAATTTCATGTGTATGGTTAGTTGAATAGGATGTCGTGTTTGATGAATGATTAATAACGCGTGTGTGTGTGTGTGTGTGTGTGTGTGTGTGTGTGTGTGTGTGTGTGTGTGTGTGTGTGTGTGTGTTTGGACTGCAGGCATCACCCCTCAGTTCTACAGCATGAACAGGCCCATGCCCAGACAAACAGCGCCCCCTGTGGGAGGTTCGCTGCCCTACCGGCGGCCCTCGTCAGTCACAGCTCATCCCAGCATGCCCTTAAACCAACAGAACGGAGGGCCCTGCTACAACCAGAGCCAGAGCCAAGGTACCCACTGCCACACCCACTCACTTCAACCTGGAGTCCAGTAAACAAGCTGCCCTTGGTGTATTCTGTTGTGTTATTGTGTGTGTGTGTGTGTGTGTGTGTTTGTGTTTGTGTGGGCACTCACTGGGTAAGGCTAAGTGCTAATTACAGTATTAAGGATGGGATGTCTAAATGAGGTGCT
>NC_045153.1:6565815-6593315 GCF_900700415.2 Clupea harengus
GTGATCTAGTCTGGCAGCGAAAAACTAGATTATCCCCTGGCATACTCTAAAGAGAGAATCTCTTTTTATAAACCTATGCCCTTAACCCAAAACCCAACCGGTCCTAATAATAATTTAATATGTGCCATATTAAAAGTGTATTTTATAACAAATGATGATGCTTAATTCTACAAATGAACTTACTAAACAAGCTAGTCCATCCCACATTTGATTGTTGTCGTGGTGACATAGGAGTGACCTTGAGATGACCTAGCAGGTCATCAGTCAGTGGCTGTGGCGTGTGATCATCGTAATGACTGCTCTCAGGCCACTTTGAAATCTAAAGTTTGATGTCCCATGTCTTTAATTTGTCATAGCATCACATATTTTAAATGTGGTCTTGACCCTAATCCATAGCGGTCATAAACTGCTGTTATATCACTGGATGCTGGTGTCCATGACGACTTATAACATTGCCATGGTTACGTCAGTTACTGTCTGGTGGTTCAGGTTGAGCCTTGCCAAAACTTCGGCCATGGATTCACAAAGTCTGTTTGTAAGACAGTGAGTAAGACCTCTCTCTCTCACACACACACACACACAAAGGTTGAGCCTTGCCAAAAGATCAGCCGTGGATTCACAAAGTCTGTTTATAAGACCTCTCACACAAACACACACACGTACACTGATGAACACTGTAAAACCACAGCCCTCAAAGCACACTTTAATTCCCTTCCCTTATCCACACACACACACACACACACACACAGTATGTAGATTTTAACCAGAAGAAGCACACTACACTCAAGGCAGGGCATTGATTGGATAAAAAGTGCTGTTGTCATGTTTGTCATGCACCCCAAAAAAGAGAAAGTTACAGTCCTGTACTTGATATTAAAAGAAAAGGGTATCTTTTTGTTATTTATAACAGTGATATATTTTTGGGTGAAATATGGAGAAATATAAAAAAAAAAAAAGTCTGAGATTATACTACTCCCTATATATTGTACATTTATGAATATTTCCATACGTGAGGTACGTGGAACTTTTCATCTGTGAGGTCATTAAAGGTCAAAAAAAATGTTTTGTGTGTAGATTAAGTTTGTCACTAATCTTTCTGTTGTCTGTAGCCGATCTTCAGCCACTAGGACAGACTTTATCTGAGTGTTTGTAATAAACATGGTTACATGAGCAGTGTGTGTGTTTGTGTGTGTGTGTGTGTGTTTGTGTGTGTGTGTGTGTGTGTCTAGATTGTTCTTGAAGGTGTAGTCCAGACACAAGTTGAGTTCTCGGTATCTGACAGCTATTGAAAAGTCATCATGCATTCTAGAACTTACAAGGTTTCGCTCTCCTGCAGAAGAAAGGAACTTGCGTCACTGCGTCTGGGACACTCTCCATGTTTTTCTATCTTATGTAACTAGACTGAGCGTCTTCTCCAGATGGTCTGTATGCGGGTCTAGTCGGGGGGGCGGGGGACTGTATTTAGGGGAAGGTGAAAGGAGAGAAAGGTCTGGTTTCAGGCTTTGGCTACAGCCAGGAGCTAGGTGGGTGTTGAGAGTGGATACGTGTATGAATGTATGTATGTAATTATATTTGTCCAGGAGGAGGCACTGTTGCGCTTAATATGACATCAGTCACGGATGTTCACCCTCTCTCTTCACTAGTTACCTGACTCTCACGGAGAGCAGCATGTTGTTAATTCTACATTAAACAATGCCACGAGGTTAATGGCTGAAGAGACAAACGTCTGTTCATTCCTTTATATTATTATTCCGCTGTGCAGGTAGGCAGAAGGTATACAGTAAGCCTACCTGTTAACAGTGGGAACTAGCGGTAGATGTTGTCGGCAGAGATAACGTGTTGACCAGAGAATCCGTATTGAAACCGGAAGTGGGTGATTGACTCCGTTTGATTGGCTAATAACAGGACCTTTACTTTTTCGTTGAGAAATTATGTTGATCGCCTGACATTCAAACGATCGGTTTTCTTTAAATTATTATTATTTTTGTGAAGTTATATGGCTTATGTGAATAAAGCTATCTACACGACTTGTTATATGTCTACATTGACTCGGTTAGTTGTTCATGTGGTACAAGAATGTTGCAGTATTGTAGGTCTTAACTGAAGCTCTCGACCATTATTGTTAGGTTGCTGCTAACGCTTAGACCAACAATCGATTGGAACACATAGTAGCTAGCTAGCTAGCCTCGCTGCTAATAAGTATAACGTTAGCATGCTGATATGAATTGACCCATTATAGTCAGGTGGCTTAATGCTCAATTGACTTGTTAACCGAACTTTTACGAAGTCATACAACTAAACACACAAGTGACTTGTTAACCGAACTTTTACGAAGCTATATGACCAAACACAAAGCTAGCACTGTTAATTCCGGTATAGCTAGCTAGGTCAATTAGCTCGCCTAAGATACTGTAATTTAAGTTAACCAATTACCTAATTTCCCCCAAAACCCATCGATTGTGTGTGTTTGTGATGTGTTACATATATCCTTTATCAGTCAATCAAGTTATTTACGTTTAGTTACCGCTAGCGATTACACGACACCAGTGTAATTCAATTGCTAGCTAGCTAGCTAGGTAAGATACTGTAATTTTTAGCTTACCTATTACCTAATTATCACACAAAAAACATCGATTACGTGTGTTTGTGATCTGTAACATATATCCTTAATCAGTCATTCAAGTTATTAACGTTTATTTACCGCTAGCGATTACACCGACACAAGTGTAATTCAATCGCTATTAATGTTAACGTGACACAACATTAAAAGTCAGTCATCAACATGGTTCCTAAAGAATAAATCAAAGGTCCTTGTCCATTTCTGTTCAGGACATGTGACAAGTTTTATCCAACCACAGACCGGAGTAAAGTGACGACGTCCGGTTTCAATACGGATCCTTTAGGAAATACGTTATCTCTGCCGACAGATGTTCTATCGTTTGCTATGGTTGTTTTGTTGCAGGCTATAATTTGCAGCATATGCAGACATACAGGTTACGAAAAAAATATGGTTTGCATTAGTCTATGGTATGCATGAAATATGGTGTGTGGCAAGCAACAGCATTTCTGTGGTCCTTTCCGTCACAGAATGCTTAAAAGGTGTACTTAAAAGTTGAAAAGCTTTTTTTTTTTATCCCTGGCTTAACTTTAAAGTAGGAATTGTACTTTAGGGTTAGGATTAGCAGTTTTACCTTAAAATAACATCTTAAAAAAAATTGGGGCGCTACAATGACGTTTAATCTGGAGAATCGCCTCCATGCCATTGCCATACCAGGGTCCGTAGGCATATTACTGCATTGTGTAAGTTTGCCTGAAGCCGTCTGGTTACTACTGTCTGCCGAACTAGTAAGTAGCTTATTTGCCGTCTTGCTTTGTCTTGTGTTGCACTTGCTTGATGTTTGACTGTGTTAGGAAAGTTGTTGACTCACTAGTTTGTCATAGTGTCAAAGTAAGCAAATTTCAAGAGGTTTTGCTAGGTTTAGCCGCTAGCATCTCGTTAGCGATTAGCAATTACTCCATTGTGCTGCTTTAATAGTGGCCTATTATTTTCCACTCTTTAGTTCTTTAGTTTCAAGTCTATGTGTGCTAAGCAGGGCAGTTTGACAATTGCTAAGTTTGAGTTTTTTATTGTATCAAATTACATCAATTTAGTGTCGAACACAATGGTGTTGAGAAGTTGCAAATGTTTTGTAGACGTGTAGGATCTGTGTTTGACAGAGGACAGATGTAGGTTGTTTGTCACAAAATACTGGCTTTCAGTCTCGTACGATCTCTTTGCAAATTACAAATGTAAAAGTGCTAATGTAAAAGCCCCCCCCCCCCTGTTGTGTAGGCCTACGTCCATGCCTGCATCACTTTAACTCCAATCTGACAATATTATAATAATAATAATAATAATAATAATGACACTATAAAATGTTGCCCCCTTGTACTGTAAATCTCATTACATCTCACTCATTATAGCCTGCAGCCGGCACCGCTAAATGTTTTGTCTTGCTTCTAATGAAAGGTTAGTTGTGCAAATCACATTTGTTTTTGTTTGTTTGTTTGTTTTAATATCTTTTAATGCGAATTATGAGAAAATGTTTAATCCCAGAGAAAATTCCTTTCCAGTCCTGTCCCCTCGGCATCTTTAAACAGGCCCATCAGGCCCTCATGACACATGTTACATTGGTGCTCTAGACCCAGAATTGGAGAGTGGTTTCAAAGGGGGAGTTCAGAGCTGTTTAGTCAGTACACTCCAGTCCCCAACACCTTCATTTTAGCCTCTTTGTCACAGGCATAACCTTGTTGGTGGAGTGGGGGGGGGGGTTGAGAGTCTCAGACAGAGACATGACACATGAATTTGTACCGGAATGTAAGGCTCCGTAGACAAATGCGACCCATTCTGTGACGTACTCTAGCAAGTTGTACTGTATACCCACTGTAGCCTCTCTGGCGCAGGCATCAGCATGTTGGTGGTGTGGGTTGTTGAAAGAGTCTCACACAGAGACATGACACTTCAAGTCCCACTTCATACTCTTGTGCTTCGTTACTGCACTTTACTGGAATAAAGCCAGATTGCTGCATCAACCACAAAAGAAACGTCCTTTTTCCTACAAAGACAGATTGCTGCATCAACCACAAAATAAACTTCCTTTTTTCTTGCACCTTACACAGAAGGTCCTGGTGGGTGTTTTTCCGCCCTCTCTGTTTCTTTATTTTCTCTCTTTATCTCTCTCTCTCTCTCTCTCTCTCACACACACACACACACACACACACACACACACACACACACACACACACACACACACTATTCTCCCTCAGGTGATCCCCAGGGTACTCACTGATCTACACACTTTTTACTCTACTGATGTTTATCTACCTCTGACTGATTCAACTCTATATGTCTCAGTTACTGCAGATACACACTGATCTACACACTCTTTACTCTACTGATGTTTATCTACCTCTGACTGATTCAACTCTATCTGTCTCAGCTACTGCAGATACACACTGATCTACACACTCTTTACTCTACTGATGTTTATCTACCTCTGACTGATTCAACTCTATCTGTCTCAGCTACTGCAGCTACAAACTGACCTACACACTGATCTCTTTACTGTATCTCTGACTGATTCAACTCTATCTGTCTCAGTTACTGCATATACACACTGATCTACACACTCTTTACTGTATCTCTGACTGATTCAACTCCATCTGTCTCTGCCTCTCAGGTGATCCCCAGGGCAAACCAAATACCTCTGTGAGTAAAACACACATAACTATTTCAGAGTCAGTTTGATGTTAATGGAAACCCATACATTAGGTGTTCTCTTGTTTTCCCTAAAGCAAAGTGGTCATTCTGCTGCAGCCAGTCAGTCCTTGTAGCCTTGTTGGCTCTTTAGACCCAGCTGTTGCCAGACTCTTCATCACCTACATCAACCTCTATCACCTGCACTGGAGCTACAGTATGTCAGGCTAGGGTCCCAATGAGTCTATAACTGCTTTAAGGTAGCATTAATGTTCAACTTCAAGCTCACTGACAACATAATTGACACCATGGGATGGAGCATGAGATGACAATAACAGGAGGAGTGAACAATGCATATAGGGTATCGTCTAGTGAAGCCACGCTAAGGTCATCACTTTCCACTAGTCTTGATAGAAACTAGCCAAAACTAGTTCAGTCATATGTCTGTTATCCACGTGTGGTTCACTGAAACAACAGGACTGTATGTGTGATACGTGTTGAGCTTGTAATAAAAGGGGGCCTATCCCCACAGAGCTTTGGATTTGTAACTTGAACCTTGTGTTGCTGGAAATGTTTATAGTTCAGCAGAATTGGTCTAGGGAGTTGGCACATAAGTTACAGGTTGTGGTTATTGTGTCATAAGTTCCAGTTTTTCAGAAAAACTGTAAACGTGTGTGCATTGAATGAGTCCATATTAATTAGTCTATCTTTTTCATCTTGTGTGTGTGTGTGTGTGTGTGTGTGTGTGTACTGTGTGTGAGAGAGAGAGAAAGAAAGAGAGAGAGAAGAAGAGAGAGACAAATGAGTGCTGATCTACTAAGGATAAACTGAGCTGACAAAAGCTCAGAGGCTAGGAGAACTATAGAACATGCAGTGACTACAGACAACGTTTACAGAACTATAGAACAGGGGTTTTCAACTGGTTTTGTCCCAGGGACCACCATTCTGACTAGAAAGTAATTTGCGGCCCACTGATGTGCCTGCACGCACGTGCGTGTTTGTAACCGCCACCGCCACGCCCCCTCCTCCCGCACAGATATTCTGCCTATAACACTTAAATATGTGAAATTATCAGGGTACATTACTAGCCACCGCCACGCCCCTCCCCCTGCACAGATATTCTGCCTATAACACTTAAATATGTGCAGTTATCAGGGTAGATCACTAAACACCTTCGCCACGCCCCCTCCCCCCGCGCACATATTCCGCCTGTAGCACTTGTCAGTGTAATTTCTTCGATATTTTTCACGATATTCAAGAGTAATCTTGAAATGTGTTGAAATATCAAAGCGAAACCAAAACTAAAATATACCTAAATATAAATTAAATAAACCTTAATACACCAAATGCAAATGAACCTTAAAACAAACCCAAATGTGAGAGTGAAAGAGAGAGAGCCGCCAGTCCCTGTGCCACAGATACAAGCTGATAGTGGTAACAACTCTAACAGCCACATGGACCACTAAAATAGAGAGAGAGAGAGATAAAGACTTTCAGGCAACACAGGTGTGAGACCACAGCTTTATTCACAGCACAGGGGACAGTTACAAGCAACACAAGGTTCAAGTAACAAATCCAAAGTTCTTATTTATCACACAGACAGTACACATACAAAAAGGAGTATCAGCAAGCTACTCTTTAGAAGGAGTTTGTGTCATCAAAAGGTATGTTACACTCATAAGAACTCTGGAACAGAAAAGGAAGAGCATTTCAAACTTACACAAAGGAAAAAGAAAACTTCTCAACTAAGCACATTCATTGTGAAACACAAAATGATCTCACTTCTTCCTCATGAAAGCACTGCTAAGAGAAACAGCCACAGCCAAACCAACAAGGGGTTAATGTAATTTAAGATGTAATTTAAGATGAACTCATTGAGGTTTCAGATGTCTTGAAGTTGAACATTAATGCCACCTTAAAGCAGTTATAGACTCCCTGGAATCCCAGCCTGGCATCCTGTAGCTCCAGTGCAGGTGATGGAGGTTGATGTAGGTGATGAAGAGTCTGGCAACAGCTGGGTCTATTGATGCCACACAGACTACAAGGCTACAAGGACTGGCTGGCTGCAGCAGAGTAAACACTATGAGCCTTAGGGAAAAGAAAGAGAACACCACATTTATGGATTCCATTAACACCAAACTGACTCTGAAATGCATATGTGTGTTTTACTCACAGAGGTGTTTGGTTTGCCCTGGGGATCACCTGAGAGGCAGAGACAGATAGAGTTGATTCAGTCAGAGATACAGTAAAGAGTGTGTAGATCAGGATGTATATGCAGTAACTGAGACAGATAGTTGTATCAGTCAGAGTAAGATAAACATCAGTAGAGTAAAGAGTGTGTAGATCAGTGTGTATCTGCAGTCGTCCACTCACCTGATCTCATCCTGTAAATGACTGCAACTATGATCACAGCCACAAACAGACTGATAGTGGTAGCAACTCTAACAGCCACATGGACCACTGAGAGAGGGGGGGGGGGGGGGGGGGGAGAAAGGCACAAATAAGAGACTGCATAATAAAATATTTTCAGCTGGAGCACAGATAATGATAGTATATAAAATTACAAACAGTAGTATGTGTTTATTAAGTTAATGAGTTGAAATGGAATGGAAGATACAATGAGAGAAATAAAACAAATAGGGCAGAGAGAGATTACGAGAGAGACTATGAGAGATGGTAGTATATAGAGAATGACAGCATGTGAGAATAGATTTATGTGAAATGTAGATTAATGTAGAAGAAATGTAGATCTGGAATATAAATCTAATCAGATGAATCAGTCATTATTGTCAACAAGCTGTTGATGAAGCTGAAGAAGCACTTGGCAACTTCACACAAAAGCCCAAATGAATCCAGTCATCTTTGTATCCCCGCTGTAGGAGACTAGAGGCAGATGTGCCTTTCCTAACTGAGCTCAAAGGTGTAGTGATGCAGGTGTGAGCAGCGTGGTTGTGTGAGTGCACATAGTGGTGTTTCTGTCTTACACACGCACGCACACACACACACACACACACACACACACACACACACACACACACACACACACACACACACACACACACACAGCCTTACCTGAGGAGTGGGATGATGAGTAGCAGTCTGATGAGGCTCCACTAGCTGCACCACAGATATTAGAATTCATATCAGAGTTAAATACATCTATGGTATGTGACAGAGCCCTCACATCTTTACAGGCATTCATATCAGAGTTAAATACATCTATGGTATGTGACAGAGCCCTCACATCTTTTCCATACTTCTTTTGTTGATGAGGGAAATTAAAACTGAGTTATCATCTCTAACCCTTCACTCTGATAATGTGATAATAATTATTAAGACTGAGGCGATCATGGTCTTTATGCTGTACCTGATGGGCCTGAGTTTGAGGAAGCAGTGGTGACAGTTTTTATCCGGGGAGAGGATTTCAATACAGAGGTAGAGGAAGTTGTGGGTATAACACCTGTGTGATTAAACAATGTACACATGTAACTCATCACAGTAATTAGATTCACTCCTATTGACATTGTACATCTGAATTACCGTTAATAAAAAATGCAAAGGAGTGGCATTCACTGTATGACAGTTACAAAACTACTAGACCTGTACATGGGCTACTTGGACAACTTTACAAATCAGGTTCAGTTCATAATGCACACAGCAGTAATTAAATATGAAACTCATCTTATCATCTCTAACCTTTCACTTTGATGGTGTGGGAGACAGAAGTCTGAACCTGCCCTCCTGCAGTCAGCTGGCATGTCCGAGTATGAACAGGGTTTGGACCTCTGAGCTCCTCAGTCAGTGTGATGGAACAGGGAGGTGTGGTTCTGGTCTTCAGCTCTTTCCCTCCCTCATCCACCCAGCTCAGACTAACTCCTTTATCTTTCACTGATTCTCCACAGTTGTCAGGTGTGTGCAGGAGGCAGTGGAGAGTCATATAACTGTCTGCCTCCATCTCAGTCTCACTGGGGGAAGCAGAGACTACAGGAGAAAATGACATCACACTACATCAGGTTTAGCATACAGCAGACAAATGCATTCATGCATATCTTCTATCAAGGAAGTTACTGTTACGTTTATGTCATTATTTAGGAAATATTTACATTCATCAGACGCTTTTATCTAAAACCGCTTGCGGTGTAGTGCAGATATATTATTTCCCCCTGTTCAGTATGTGTGCTTCCTGAGCATCAAACGCATGGCGTTGGTGCTCTTAGCTACCAGTAGAGCTACAGGTACTTTTATGGAGTTTTGTCTATAACTGGTGAGCTAATCCACTGAAAGCCAACCTTGCCTTGCAAACACCAACAACAGCAGAGTCGGAACAATGAAAAGCAAACTAGCTTACTGATTTATTTCGGTGAGTTAATGTCTCCTTCACATGACCATATAAGATGAAAATTAATTTTAGTATGTCATCAAGAAAAGGTTACATACAAATCCTTTAAAAAAAACAGTTAAAAATAAAGGATACCTTATAATCCATACCTCATATATCCAACACATCCATTTGACTTCAGTTACTGAGCCCCTGAGTGCCTGAAAACAACAACATATAAAACAACAACAATAACACCTACCCTGAAGAACAGACAGATAGACATCAGCATCCTCTCCATGTTGGGGTCCTCCCTTTCTCAGGTACTGCTGACAGATGTAGAGTCCAGCATCCTCAGTGGTGACATCAGTAATGTAGAGAGAACAGTCAGAGACCAGACTCAGTCTCTTAGCTCTGTGTGTGGCTACAGCAGGGTTGATCTTTCCATAGACGAACAATTCTACAGCAGCTTTAAAGCGAAGATAAAGCCATGTAGTAGAAGAGCAGTCTGGATAAACCACATTCCTGCAGGGAAGAGTGGCATCCCTACCCACACTGGAGAAGACAGTGGGAGTCTCTCCTTGGACACCTGAATGATAAATGAAATCACATCAGTCAAAGCTAATGCTAACACTAAGAGATATTGTGCACATCCTGTAGAGTGTCAAATAGGGTGTACAAATAACTACTGGCTGATTTTGTTGCAGAATATGTCAATTCAACAACACAAAGAATCAGTTAACTCTGGTGTTGGAAGTGGGGTATAACAACACCATGAAACATCATCATAGTATAAAATACCACACAGCATTGTCACACTAAGGAAAACAAGATACCCATATTCTTCAGCAAACCCCTTTTCAGAACAGCTACAGGAGTCTCCATTCAACTCTCTCATACAGGCCAGAGTAAAACATCACACAGCATGGGCTCAAAAACAACATACCACTTAAAGCGGGTCATAAAATCATACATTCATTGTAGTGTGAATCTTATTCCATAGTATGATGAGAGAGTAGGTGAATAATGCTGAATAGTGCAACTATGCCTTGGTGTTACACTAGGTTGGTTACAGTAAATGGGATCTAATCAATTGAATGAATGTCTATGTGAATGTGTGTGTGTGTGTTTGTGAGTGTAAGTCTGTGAATGTGTGTGTGTGTGTGTGCGTGTGTGTGAATTTGTGGGAATACGTGTGTTTGTGAATGAGTCTGTGTGTGTTTGTGAATGTATGTGTGAGTGTGTGAATGTTTGTGTGTGTGAATGTGTGTGTGTTTGTCTTCCCTGTCCTTTTTTTTTGTCAGGGCTTTTTTTATGATCTCACACACAAACTGTCACAGATACAAACACAGACTTGATCACATATTAAATTGAACACGATTGTTAAATTCAACTTAGCCTAAGAAAGGTCCTCCTTCATGTAAGCTCTGTAGCTGATTTCCTCCGGTAGTTTTATCTTATTGCTAAACCAACCCACATGCTATGGCTACGGTGGCTTGTATTTCACTTTCAAAACCATTGCAACTTTAGTGCACCAATAGTAGTGTTGGTATGAATGGCAGTGTTACAACAGGTGTACCAATGGTAGTGCTGGTGGTTGTCAAGGTAACGTTAGTGTAACTCACCCATGTGATCCTGACTCAGGAAGATCAGCAACACTATCAGAGCACAGGGGATGGACGCCATCTTCCTCTCCTGTCGAGTCCTCTTGTCTTCTTCTCTGTCTTCTGTGTGTGTGTACAGAGCTGGAAACTGAATGTGACTCTCAGCTCAGTGTCTGTTTCCTCTAAATGCAGCTATGTGATGTGTGTGTGTATGTGTGACGGGGTTCAACCCCTGTTCCTCCTGTGATGTTATTAGTTCTGAGAACTAATAGCGGAAGACACATTTACATCAGCAAATCAGCAATGCCAAAACCACACATGCCATTGGTGGTAGTTCTGAAATCACATCATCACTCTGTAGGATCTGTGTACTAGTGTGTGTGTGTGTGTTCCTTTATGTGAGGAGTGAATGAAAATCCTGAATCTGACTGATGGTGTTGTGGTGTATATCTCCTGATGTCCTTTTGACCATCTTAAACCAAGGTCTACTACTGGATGGACATTAAGAGGAACTAGAGGATAGATGATAATTCATCAAATTATCTGTAATGCACACATATACACACACACACACACACACACACACACACACGCAGTCTTACAGTCATCAACCAGTAAGACTGTATGCTAATTATACAGTTGCTTGTGGTTGCATGTAGTTGTGTGATAGCTCTCTCACAGCTCTTGTTCTGGTTAGCACTCCTGATCCTTTTAGACTACAGGGTGTGAAATATGTGCCTCTTTATCTTCCACAAACACACATCAGCCAAATGTACACAAAGTGGCACTGATAAGGCTTGCTCCTTTTAGATGCTCATTAATGACAGGAAAACATACAGTACATACCAGACATCTGTCAAACAGTGTAGTATTATTTAGGAGATATCATAACATATCAGAAAGGCATTACAGCATTACAGTGAGCAGCATGTGTCTGTTAAGTTCCTGTGAGTTTTACTATGCTTATTTTTTTGCTCCTAGTGTTAGTTCTGAGTGTTCCGTTATCTCTAGTTTCATATACTTTTTGCAGATCAACAGCATATTTCTACCCTATATATATACCGGTACTCACATGTTTGGTTTTTGAGAGTTTTTACATCAAATGTGCCATGGTATTCTGCTTTATTTTAAGCTGTTTTGGAATAAAGCCATTTCTAAAGGAACTACAGTATATCATTCTATTTTGTCATATTATACCAATTCTTATAATGCCATGCATTCACTGTCTTGCTTAGTGTCGGGCACAGTTAATCTGAACTCTTTCATGTGTCCTTCTCTGTTAACACACCATCCAATTCCGAAGAATCTAATATCACTGTTAAAGTTCTCACATCTACAATGCAGAATTAAGGAAGCTTGGACAGTTCTAAGAAAATCTTGCTTGTTTGGTTGTGGATGAACATAGATCTACAAGTTTCCTTCTGAACTTGGATTTAAAAAAAAAAAAAAAAGATCTGAAATGACCTCATTAGCCACAGGGAAGTAGACCTTGTGAGCTACTTCTTCAAACTGCTGCCGCCTTGCCTTTCTGCCCCCTCTGTTTCTTTATTTTCTCTCTTCATCACTCTTCTCTCTCTCTCTCTCTCTCTCTCTCTCTCCCTCTGGTCCATGTGGATGTTAACGTTGCTACAACTGTCAGTCTGTTTGTGGCTGTGATCATAGTTGCAGTCATTTACAGGATGAGATCAGGTGAGTGGACAACTGCAGATACACACTGATCTACACACTCTTTACTCAACTGATGTTTATCTACCTCTGACTGATACAACTCTATCTGTCTCTGCCTCTCAGATGATCCCCAGGGCAAACCAAACACCTCTGAGTAAAACACACATAAGCATTTCAGAGTCAGTTTGGTGTTAATGGACTCCCATAAATGTGGTGTTCTCTTTCTTTCCCCGTGTTCACTCTGCCTCAACCAGCCAGTCCTTGTAGCCTTGTAGCCTTATGGGCTCTTTAGACCCAGCAGTTGCCAGACTCTTCATCACCTAAATCAGGGGTACTCAATAGGCGGACCGCGGTCCGGAACCGGACCCAGACGCAATCAAATTCGGACCGAAGCCAAAATCAACATTCTAATGTAATCATGATCCAAGCGAGTTTACACGAAAAGTTGATTCCAAAAATCGCTGGACTGACAAGTATGCATTTGTGCTGCCTGTGGGGAGCACAAAACCAATGTGTTTAATCTGCAATGAGACGGTTGCCCTTGTCAAAAGTGGTAACGTGAAACGTCACTATGAAACAAAGCATGCACACTTCGAACAAAAATACCCGCAGAACTCTGAGGTAAGGGGCAGAAAAATAAACCATCTGCAATCATACCAAGCAACATGCAGTGTAATAGTTAGATCAGCCACACAACAAGAGCGTGTATACCTCAACATACTGTTGTGAGTCTGCCTTTTCAACCATGAATATGGTGAAAAACAAATACAGGAGCACACTCACTAATGAACACTTACATCAGTGCCTCCGCCTGGCCTTCACACCTTTTATGCCCAAGTTTAAACCACAAAAAAGTGTCACCTTTCACACAAATAAGGCCACATCACCTTTTCTGCATAGTTCGAACGTTTTTGTTCGAGTTATGTTTTTGGGTTTTGACCGTCACTGTTCCGGACCGTGGACTGAATGGAAATTTGGCGAGTGGACCTTTTGGGTTTCTAATTGAGTACCCCTGACCTAAATCAACCTCCATCAACTGCACTGTAGCTACAGGATGCCAGGCTGGGCTTCTAGGGAGTCTATAACTAGCCTACTTTCAGGTGGCATTAATGTTCAACTTCATGACGACTGAACCCTCACTGAGTTTTTTTAAAGTTTTTTTATCTTACATTAACCCCTTGTTGGTTTGGCTTTTTAAAATCTTACCCTTTGTTTTTGTTTTTCTCTAAGCAGTTATTTGATGAAGACATTTTATGAACTTCAGAATCAGAATTTGGGCCCAGTTATTCCTCACATAAAGGAACATACACACAAACTAGTACACAGATCCGACAGACACACACACACACACACACACACACACACACACACAAACTAGTACACAGATCCGACAGACACACACACACACACACACACACACACACACACACACACACACACACAAACTAGTACACAGATCCGACAGACACACACACACACAAACACACACACACACACACACACACACAAACTAGTACACAGATCCGACAGACACACACACACACACACACACACACACACACAAACTAGTACACAGATCCGACAGAGTGAGGGTGCTAGCATGTGTGGTTGTGTTGTGTCTGTGTTGCTGGTGTACATGTGTCTATTCTGCTATTAGTTCTCAGAACCATAAACACCACAGCAGAAAAAGGAGGGGTTGAATTTCATCATACACACACACACACACACACACACACACACAAGAGAAGCCTATCCCGGCGACTGGACTATTTATTTCTTATTTTTATATGAGTCATCCCACCCAAACACGCAAGCACGTGGTGTGCGGTTAACCATCAAATTCACCTGAAGTAGAGGAGCATGTCGTTAAATAAGTCTCCTCACGGTTCGCCCCTGGCGATTGATTGCACATAGGGTAGGCTACTGTCGGTTTTGTCTGCCGTAGATGAACGGGAATGGAGGTAGCTGACGGACTCAACTGAATCTCAGCTGCAGGAAATTTTACTTTAGCTTACAATTTCACCCCCACTGATAAAGCAGGCGTGGAGAGAGTGAAGGCGAAATGTCCAGTGGAGGGATGATGGCCCTCCTGGTTATTGTGTTCCTTCTGCAGTGCGTCTGTGTCGCGGGTAAGTAAAGAAGACCAACGTCACTATGTGTGCTGTCTTGATTTGGGAAGTGGGCCTATTGTGTGTTGCTTTTTTATCATTAACTCTCTATTATTTATTTACATCAAGGCCGCAGTACTTGCATTTAAGTTAATGGGCCTAAGCAATTACTACTAAACGCGTTATAATAGTGCTTTGAGCTCTCACAAATAGCCTAAAGAGCTATTTAATGTCGTATTTTTCTTAAAAGTCGGAAATATAACACAGGCGTAGTGTTTTTAATCATCACGGTGTGTTTTGGTTGCAGCGTTTCCGTTGTTCAGGTACAGTTTTCGCCCAGCGGTGGATTTGGCGGAGAGCGTGTCACTTACAGAGCTGAACAAGCGCGCGGGCTCACCGTATCTCTTCCGAATGAACAGGCGTATCGTGCAACAGGTGAGATTGATCCAGTTCCTTTGGGGGGAGGGAGGGAGGGAGGTTAGTTTGGGGGATTCAATGAGCAGGACTATGCAGTCACATCATAGACTGAAACGTTATTGTCCCTGTGTTAACACTGTTTTGGCCTACATACCGGCCTAGTTCCTAACTAACAGTATCTAAAAGCTTTTTGATAATATATTTAATGCTTTTGTAATCCTCGTATTTAATGCTTTTGTAATCCATTTTGTCTCATAATCCCCACCCTCGCGTTGCCTCTGCGAAAACGAATGAATATTAAGCACATTGTTTCACACAACTGTTATCTATGAAGTAAACTGGCGTCACCTTGTGGCCATCTCCACCAACCAATTTAGTTGAATTGCCTTGAACTCGCTTCCTTTCCTTTTAAATGTTGGATTCGCTGATTTAAGACGTTCTAGTACGTTCACAGGATCTGGCTCCTGTGATTTATATTTTCCTTTCTCTTCTCTCTCTGCAGATATCAGAGGTGGGATTCAACACCTTTGATATGGATCTCCATTTTGGGGCTAAACAGACCGTCTGCCCCATTGGAAGCGAGCGATACCTGGAGAGATGCCCCTACATGTGGAGTCATTCAGCGGTCAGACACTAAATGAACACTAAATTGATTATTGCCATTAATCTTGACACATACTTGTGTTAACCTCTGTTCAACGTTGAGGCTACGGCTGAAATCTTTGTCAGTTTAATTGCCTTTCATAATACGACTATAAAAGCAAAGCCTTTGGGTAAGGACAAGCACAAACATGTCAAGTTAAATCAGATGAATTCTGTTGTTGTAATGCTATTTAAATAGGTAAGCAATCGTTTCACAATCTAGCAAGTGCATGCTGAAATTCCATTGAACTTAATGACAGCCATCCATCTGCCGATCCAACCTGTCTGTACGCCACTCCCTCATCCTCCCACCACACTCCCTCATCTTCCTGCAGAGGGGCAGCCCCCAAAAACATCCTTTGAGGCATATCTACTGTATACACATCTTTGTATTTTGGGGGGCGGGGGGGGGGGGGGGGGGGGGGGGGGCAGAAAAACATCAGGAGAGGTTTGCTTGCTAGAACATGTTCTCATTGGAACTCTCTGTTCCTATTGGAACTCTGTGTTCTCATTGGAACTCTCTGTTCCTATTGGAACTCTGTGTCCCCATTGGAACTCTGTGTTCTCATTGGAACTCTGTGTCCCCATTGGAACTCTGTGTTCTCATTGGAACTCTGTGTCCCCATTGGAACTCTGTGTCCCCATTGGAACTCTGTGTCCCCATTGGAACTCTCTGTTCCTATTGCAACTCTCTGTTCCTATTGCAACTCTCTGTCCCTTTTGGAACTCTGTCCCTTGATGTAACGGCCCTCTTAGATTAGGTGTCATGAATGATTTGGTATGAATTTCCCCCAGCAGCTAAGCATACCTAAGGCCTCCTGCACCCCTTCTCTGTCCTTAGGCCTTTCCATGTCATCTATGGCTTCTGTCCTTAGGCCTTTCCATGTCGTCTATGGCTTTTACCGTTGCCTTGTCTGGTGTCATCTATGGCTTTTACTGTTGCCTTGTCTGGTTGTTCCCCTTCCGCCGGAGATCTTGTCCCTGAGGGACTTAATCTCGTTAACACTGACCTGTCATCCGTCCCTGCATGGTTTGAGTCCATATTCCTGTATAGAGCCCCATGCCACCAGGTCATCTACGTACACTTGCACAGCGTCCAGCCCCTCTCTAGTTTCCTCCATTGAACGGTGAAAGATTCTGGGATTCTGCTGATAATGAGTCTAATCCCAGAGGGTAAATGATGATAATGAGTCCCTGCCGAAAGGGGTGTTAAAAGTGCAGTTTAGCATTCTCATCAATCTGCAGCTCCCAGAATCTATGCGAGGCATCCATCTTGGAAAAGTCCTTTGCTCCTGTAATTTCCCTGATTCTCTCTCTGAAAAGGGATGAGAGAAAGAGAGAGAGAGAGATAGTTCTGTTTGGATATTGCCGTTAAAATGTATCTTTGATTTGATTGACAGACCATGGAAGTAACCTAGTCAGTGAGCTCTTTGACCCCCAGGCCCTCCATGCGGTCTAGTTCTGTCCCTAGTCGTCATGGAGACCCACAGGAACTTTTCTGGGTGCGTGAGTCATAGGTTGACCATCCTCTCTGTTTGATGGAGTCTGTAAAGGTGTGTACCATATTGGGGGGTACTCTCACACACACTCTCTCATTCTCTCTCTCTCACTCTCAAGCACACTCTTTCATTTTCTCACATTCTCTTTCTCTCTCTCTCTCACATACTCCAGCTTCTTAGGTTAGCTTTAGCCCCTGTGTCTATCTTAAAAGTAGCTCAAGTGTCAAATCATTTGAGAAAAATACAGCTGTGTAAGAAAACTATAAAGTGAGATTTAGATGTTATAGATGTGTGCACGTGTTGCGTCAAAGGTTCTAACATGCAATGTGACGTTCTGACAACCACAACACCAGGCTATGAAAGGATATATTCAACTCGTGTCATTTCCCTGTAGCTTCATACAACCCCTCCAAAGATTTCCCTGTAGGTTTTCCCATTTAGGTTGACATGCAACCAGCAGACTATAACTACAAAATGCCCACTATACACACACAAATGCCCCCCCCCCCCCACGCTAACTGTCTCCTCTAACATCTCCACCTCACATACACATGCATACGCTCACGCACACACAAGCATAAACACACACACATGAGTGAGTTATGCGTGTCCCCTGAGTGATTTATGAGTTTTATGTGTCCCCAGAGTTATATGTGTCCCCTGAGTGAGTTATGTGTGTCCCCTGAGTGAGTTATGGGTTATGTGTGTCCCCTGAGTGAGTTATGAGTTATATGTGTCCCCTGAGTGAGTTATGTGTGTCCCCTGAGTGAGTTATGAGTTATGTGTGTCCCCTGAGTGAGTTATGTGTACCCTGAGTGAGTTATATGTGTCCCCTGAGTGAGTTATGAGTTATGTGTCCCCCCTGAGTGAGTTATGTGTGTCCCCTGAGTGAGTTATGTGTGTCCCCTGAGTGAGTTATGAGTTATGTGTGTCCCCTGAGTGAGTTATGGGTTATGTGTGTCCCCTGAGTGAGTTATGAGTTATATGTGTCCCCTGAGTGAGTTATGTGTATCCCCTGAGTGAGTTATGTGTGTCCCCTGAGTGAGTTATGAGTTATGTGTCCCCTGAGTGAGTTATATGTGTCCCTGAGTGAGTTATGTGTATCCCCTGAGTGAGTTATGAGTTATATGTGTCCCCTGAGTGAGTTATGAGTTATATGTGTCCCCTGAGTGAGTTATGTGTGTCCCCTGAGTGAGTTATATGTCCCCTGAGTGAGTTATATGTGTCCCCTGAGTGAGTTATGAGTTATGTGTGTCCCCTGAGTGAGTTATGTGTGTCCCCTGAGTGAGTTATGTGTGTCCCCTGAGTGAGTTATATGTGTCCCCTGAGTGAGTTACATGTGTCCCCTGAGTGAGTTACATGTGTCCCGAGTGAGTTATGTGTCCCCTGAGTGAGTTATATGTGTCCCCTGAGTGAGTTATATGTCCCCTGAGTGAGTTGTATGTCCCCTGAGTGAGTTATGAGTTATGTGTGTCCCCTGAGTGAGTTATTAGTTATGTGTGTCCCCTGAGTGAGTTATGAGTTATATGTGTCCCCTGAGTGAGTTATGAGTGTCCCCTGAGTGAGTTGTGTGTGTCCCCTGAGTGAGTTATGTGTGTCCCCTGAGTGAGTTATATGTGTCCCCTGAGTGAGTTACATGTGTCCCCTGAGTGAGTTATGTGTCCCCTGAGTGAGTTATGAGTGTCCCCTGAGTGAGTTATGTGTGTCCCCTGAGTGAGTTATGAGTTGTGTGTCCCCTGAGTGAGTTATGTGTGTCCCCTGAGTGAGTTATGAGTTGTGTGTCCCCTGAGTGAGTTATGTGTGTCCCCTGAGTGAGTTATGAGTCATGTGTCCCCTGAGTGAGTTATGTGTGTCCCCTGAGTGAGTTATGAGTTATATGTGTCCCCTGAGTGAGTTATGTGTTATGTGTCCCCTGAGTGAGTTATGTGTGTCCCCTGAGTGAGTTATGAGTTATGTGTGTCCCCTGAGTGAGTTATATGTGTCCCCTGAGTGAGTTATGTGTGTCCCCTGAGTGAGTTATATGTGTCCCCTGAGTGAGTTATGAGTTATGTGTGTCCCCTGAGTGAGTCATATGTGTCCCCTGAGTGAGTTATGAGTTATGTGTGTCCCCTGAGTTATGGCAGCAAGCCCCCCTCCCCCCCTGACGGTCTCCTCCGATGTCCCTTCTCTCCCCGCAGGTTGAGGGGACGTGCTCCAGCAGAGTCCGCGTCTCTGGAGGCTACGCCCTGCTCCTGTCCCTCCACTGCCTGATTGACAGCTCCAGCAGCGAATCCAGCAGCAGCGAGGAGGAGCTGCTCAGGGGGAGGGCACCAATCTCTGCAAACGTCTGGAGCAATGCGCTGTGCAGGGGAACGGCCAGGTGCACTAGACTACTGTGGTAGTCACCTCACTCTCAACACACACACACACACACACACATCTCTCTCTCTCTCTCCAGCATTGCGCTGTGCAAGGGAACGGCCAGCTGTGCTAGACTGCTGTGCTAGTCACCTCAGTCTCAAGTATATAAACAAATAAACATTTATTATCTCTAGAGACTAAACAAGGCAATACTTTATGGCACATAGTTTGTCTTGCACAGTACTGTACCTGTAATGTGAGGTGTGCGTAACAGCACTTGGATACTCTGGGTATGCATAACCCTAACTCTAAACCTATAGTTTACTCTATACTTTACCTATAGTATGGTATCTCAGTCTTTTACACTCTTTCTCTAACAGTGAGGAAATGCTCAATATGTATTTGTATAAAGTGCATATGTAACATTAAATGTATCTAACAAGTTACAAACCTTTGTGTTAGGGATGCACCGATACCGATACCAGTATCGGTGCCGATACTTCGTTAAAATACTCGTACTCGTACTCGTTTTGAATTGCCGATACCAAGCACCGATACCACTCATCAGTATTTCACTGCATCAAACTGGCCGGGCTATGCTGACACAAAATGTGATTTATTGTCCTACCTGTCCTACCACTCTCTGCCAGACTAGTAAGTAGCTTATTTGCCGTCTTGTGTTGCATTTGCTTGATGTTTGACTGTGTTAGGAAAGTTTGTCATAGTGTCAAAGTATTTCAGTATACAGGTTTCGCTAAATTTAGCTGCTAGCATCTCGTTAGCGATTAGCAATTCCGTTATGCTGCCTTAACGGCGATTTGGGCTCATTTTAAGATAAATGACGACGACAGGAGTAAGGCACAGTGTAAGATCTGCACTGCTACGGTGTCGAGGGGCGGAAAGGAAAGTACTTTGTTTAACACAAGCAATTTGATTAAACTCCTGAAGACACACCATAGTGCTAAGTACACAGAGTTCATTGATGCTAGTGGCGCAAGACCGAAGTAACCAATCTTAACTGACGTCTTGCAAAAGAAAAAAACGCGCACGCACACACAGAGAGAGAGAGGTAGAGAGAAAGACTGTGCCACATAGGTTAAGTGATTGTTTGTGTACTTGAGCAGGAGATTCTTCTGATACTTTTGTAACTGAAATGTGCTCTTGTGCTAATCCAGTAATAGTTCTGTTCACTTTTTGTTAAGCAGACTGTGTTGTTAACTATGCAGCAAATTGAATTGCCTTTATCTGGTTATATTTGCATTTTGTCTAATGTGATGATATTGTCTGTTTGAAGGCTTTTTTTGTGTGTTAAAACCAGAAAGCTCTGTTTATTTTTGGCTTGGGATAGCCTTCTGTTAATTTTGTACAATAGGCTTGACATAATCTGCAGAGGATAAAATCAAATCTGCCTCCAAATTAATTGCACTTTCATGGAGACCAAATCTAAGAAGTATCGGTATCGGTACTCGGTATCGGCAAGTACACAAATAAAAATACTCGTACTCGTATCGGTTTGTAAAAAAGTGGTATCGGTGCATCCCTACTTTGTGTATATGTCCAAAAATGTATTATTACAAACACAATACTGTTAGTAGACGTCTTATTAATTAGTAATAAGCAGTGGAAGATTTCAGACGTTTTTACAAATAAACATTTCTCCGTGTAGATTGAATTCAAACTGTGGAACTGCTTCAAGAGAGTAAGGTGTCATGTGCAAATAATAATGTTATGAAAGACACACACACACACACAGAGAGATAGTGACGCATGATTTTAACGTTTATATTGTTCTTTTTAAATGCAACAGACATTAAGTTCCCGGTGGATTGGAGTTGTAAATCATTCCTGGCTTTCTATGGCCCCGTTGGCTTCCTAGATAGGATGTCTTAGAAACCCTCAAAATCGTTTAGGGAAAACAAGGCTTTGATGCAAGACACTGCTTGTCCTTGTCCTTAAAACTTAAAAATCTACAAGTTCTTGTCTGGCTCTAGTTGTGGTTAAACTGAAGAGACTGATGTAGAGAGACAGTGATCGCTATACACGAGGCACGTGGTGGAATCGATACAAGGCCGGACCATGTCTAGAAATGTGTGCATTTCTTAATTTTTTTTTTTTATTTCTCTTACGTGCGAATCACGTTCCTGTTCAGACGGTAAAAAAAGAAAATGTCACACAGGAAATGGACAACAACACACAGACACGTCACTAGAGGCGACCTGTTTGTCTATAGCCAGAGATAAGAGTTGTTGTTTTAAGTTTTTTTAGTTTTTGTTTGGCATAACCAGCCTTGAGGGAAGTGCGTTACCATGGAGTACGTTACCATGGAGTACGTTACCATGGAGTACCTCAGGACCTTCTAACTAGGAGCTGCCGGGAAAAAGCCATTGAAGCCAGGAACAGTAGCTGTATGTACAGATAAGTAGGGATGTAGCACACATAAGGAGAGACCGAGGCAATCCCTGTGGAGACGCCAGGGAGCGTCTCCATGACGACACCTTTGCCCAGTGCCATGGGGAGGTTCCGGCCTGGTGGTTCCTGGTGGAACACCACCGGTTCCCCGTTTCAGTCCTTCATGAGTTGACCTTGTATTTCATTTTTTCTTTTCTTTTCATCTTTAATTTAAATAACCAAATAAAAAAACGAACAATGTAACGTAACAAATGTTACAGAAGAGTTCGAACTCCGTCACATCATCAACATCTCTCGCTTGTTTCCAGTTGAGCAGTGAAAACCTCTGAAATGTTTGGAGCCATTAGTTAGTTCTTCCTCAGGTGCAATACACAAACATAGCAGAACACTTCGTCGAGAGACGGCGGTGGAATTGTTCGTGAAATGAAAGGACTTGACAGGCGGTGAGACAGCGAGCACGGGCGATGATCGCAAACTCTACACCACTCACACACACTCACACACACGCACGCACACTTCTTCATCAACCCTGACCTCTGTTTAACGCTTACCATCGAGGGTTTTGAAAACTAAATCTTAAAATAAGAATATATTTCAGGTATTAAATAATTTCATATAAAAAAGTCAAAGTCAGTACACGTTTGCCCTTCCCCCCACAAGTTCAAATGACATCTTTTTACACACACACACACACACACACACACACACACACACACACACACTCACCCCCCCTTCCCTTCCCTTCCCTTCCCAAAAGCAGAGGTCCATGCAGTACCATAATATTGCAGAGAGGGTGTTGACTTGTATAACTGCCTATCTTTGAATGCAAAGCAGCACTAAACACTTGCGTAGAAGCTTATACAGTGGCTGAGTTTGGTTTGCCATGTTTTAGATTTTCTTTTTTTTTCTCTTTTTTTTTTTTCTTCCTTTCCGTTTTTTTTTCTTATGAACTGTAACATTGTTATAATCTGAGGATTATGTGAAGTTTTTTTTTTCGTGTTTTTCTTTTTTTTTTTCATACATAGTCTTGTGTGGTACATCCACCATTTACAGAGACAAACAGTTGCACCGTGAAGTTGGAAGGGGGATTGGCAATTTAAGTCCAACAGGATTGTCCGACCCCCTTTCAAACTAAGAGCACCAGTCCTACCACTCCCCCGTGAGTTTGGTGTTCTGGTCCCGTTTTGGGGGTGCGGGTTTAGGTCCTTTGCGTAACGTTGCATAGCCTGAGATGTTGGACGACATGTAACCCCCACTCCCACCTCCGCCCCCCTTTCTGGGGTGATCCAGCATGAGTTCCGGGGGCGGCGGGGGCAAGGCCATGTCGTCCATGGTGGTCATGGGGGCCAGGGGGTCCAGCTTGGCAGAGATGCGGGAGGACGTGAGCGAGCCCTGCCGCGAGATGGACTTCCTCTTCAGGGTCCGGTTCAGGTCCTCCAAGAAGTTGGGCTGGAAGTTGACGAGTGGGGTTGATTTCGGCGAGGTGGGGGGGATGTGGGAGGAGTGCGGCGGGATGGCGACAGGGTGGGCATAGGGCTGCAGGGGGATGGAGCAAGGGGGGACAAAGGGTTGCAGGGGGATGGAGCAAGGGGGGACAAAGGGCTGCAGGGGAATGGAGCAAGGGGGGGCGAAAGGCTGCAGGGGGATGGGGGCGAAGGGCTGCAGGGGCATCTGCTGGGGGGGCGGTGAGAGCACCAGTGGATCCGGAGGGCCACTGCTGCGTCGGTGCATTGTGGGAGGGGGGGCCTTCTTCAGGGAGCTGGATTTCCAGGAAGTGGTGTTGGCATTGCCCGTGCCGGGGTGGTGATGGGAGTGGGAGTGGGCGTGGTGTAGCTGGGGCTGGGGGTTCACCACGGCAACCTTCGGGGCGCCCGTGTGCATCTCCACAGGAAGTGGGGGGGGAGGGAGCAGCTCGGAATCTGGAGGAGGAGGCGGGAAGTAGTCGAACTCCGGAGGCGGTGACGGGAAGTCCGAACTGGACTGTCGGTACTGACCCGGACCTTGACCCGACTTACCCTGCAATGCCAGAGGCAGGTTGGCCAGGTTGATCTTGCCTGGTTTTGGGGGCGCACGGGGCTCTTTGGAAGGGGACCCCGAGGCGGAGGCTGGAGTGGAGAGGGAGTTGGAGGCCGGGGCCGGGTTCGAGGAGGCCTGGCTGGGTTGAGCAAACATGCTGACCAGGTCCTCCACCTTCTTCGACTCCTGGTACTCCACGGAAGAGTTGGAGCGGATGCTGGAGTTGCGCTGGGGCGTCGGGGGCGGGCGCTTGCCCGTGGAGCCCGTGGAGGAGTTGGAGGAGGTCGAGGGAGACTTTTTGATGGGCGAGCCGCCCGACTTGCCCGAGGGGAGCGGAGTGGCCAGGGGTGTGGGGTCGAGCGGGGGTGGGGGCGGGAGGGGGAAGTCCAGGGTGCTCTCCGGGGGAGGTGGGGGGAACTCTGGGGATTGGGGCTGCGCTGGTTGTCCCGGCTGCCACCGGGGCTTGGCCTTGACCACGGGAGGGGAGAGGGGCCCAGACTGGCCCGGGGAGGTGGAACCAGGGAACTGGTTGACGATCTGCTTGACCAGCGACGAGCCGGGGGTCGGGGAGAGGGGGGCACTGGAGAGAGGGGGCACCTTGGTGGCGAAACTGTGCTGTTTGGGGAGAGTAGGGGGCGGCTGGCTGGGGCTGTGAACAGCGGAGAGGCTGTGCTGCTTCTTCATCTGGGCGGGAGTTGGGGAGACCGGGGAGACCATCGACCCGGCCAGCTTCAGGGACGTCTGCGGGGTGAAACAGCCCGAGAAGGTTTTGGGGGGCGCAAGAGGTGGGCCTGGCGGGGGGGACATGGGTGGTGGAGGAGGGGGCGGAGGAGAGTCCAGGTCGTCCACAGGGGGCGTGAAGTCATAGGACATGTTGGGGAACTTCTGAGCGAGGAACTGCTGCAGGCCGTTGGTGGTGAGGGCGGGGTACTTGGGCTGCTCTGCCGGGGGAGGGGGGAGCATGCCGTTGGCCTGCAGGTGCGACTGTACCGGAGGAGGGGGCAGAACCTGCTGGCAATGCGGCGGAGGGGGCACAAACTCGGGCACGCCCGGACTGGGCGGCCCCAACCTCAGCACAGCCATGGCGGAGCCTGGAGCGGGCATAGGGGGGGGAGGGGGCGGCGGGGGAGGGGGCGGCTGCTGCTGCTGCTGCTGCTGCTGCACCATGTTGGCGGCCATGTTGGCGGCCATGTGGGGCTTGATGGACTGCGGAGGGGGTGTGGGAGGCATCATGGACAGCTGGTGCTGTTGCATCATGGACAGCTGCTGCATCATGGGTATCTGCTGCTTGTACTGGCTGGCGGGCTGAGACCCGGAGGTGCTCTGCAGGCGGGCGAGGGTGCTGTACTTGGTGAAGGTGGTAGGGGGGGAGTGGTAGGCCTGGTTAGCCATCGCTGGGGGGGGCGGCGGAGGCGGGGGAGGGGACGGGGGAGACGGGGAGGACTGTGGCGACTCCACCGTCGCGCCGCCGCTGTAGCTGCTCCGTGTGTGGGAGTGGGGCAGTGTGTGGTGCGAGTGGGGGAGAGTGTGGTGCGAGTGGGGCAGGGTGTGGTGGGACAGGGCGGGCAGCTGGAGGGGGTAGGAAGCTCGGGCCGGCTCCATCCTCACCTGCACAAACAAACAAACAAACAAACAAACAAACAAACAGGAAGTGAGTTTTCATTTTTGAAATGTTTCCATCAGCCCCCATACAGTAGGCCATGTGAGTGCTGTTGTGAGCAAAACAACAAACAAACAAAACAAAAACAAACAAACAAACAAACAGGAGGTGAGTTCATAATCGTTTTCCGTCCGCCTTAATGCAGAGGGCCATGTGAGTGCTATGAAGCTGAAGAACAAGAGGAGAACAGAAAAGCAAAGACATGCATGACTGACATCCCACCCTGGACACACGGCAGGTTAGTGGGCTCCATCCCACCCTAAACACACGGCAGGTTAGTGGGCGCCTGAGCACTGAGACCAGTCCATCTGTGTCTGACTGAACTTTCATTCACAGGCAACTGGAAACGAGTGAGGCAATGAGCGACGAGCAAAGTTGGCCGCGCATGATCTACAGCTAATCTAATAACTATAATACCATGATCGAGATCCTAAGCATAAACATGGGTGGGTCAGCGCAACGCTCCCACACGCCACGCAATATCATTTTAGTTCATGCGTGTCTCCCACACGCCACACGATATCGTTTTAGTTCATGTGTGTCTCCCACACGACACGCGATATAGTTATAGTTTGTGCGTGTCTCCCACACACCACGCAATATCGTTTTAGTTTCATGCGTGTCTCCCACACACCACGCGATATAGTTTTAGTTTGTGCGTGTCTCCCACACACCACGCAATATAGTTTTAGTTCGTGCGAGACGGACTCTGCTCATTTCTCGTTGCTTTGCTCGTTGCCCTTCAGTGAAATCAGGGCCCAGGCTCTCAGCTGTCTTCATCATCATCATCATCATCATCATCATCATCATCATCACCACCACACTTTCCTCCTCCACTCAGGCCTGGCAGGGATCTGGTGGGTCTTCGCCGGGAAACAGGCTAGATCTCTTCCAGACTGGGCTCTGGTGTTTTATGTGTCCTACCCCACTAGAGATTCACGTTCAAAACACGTTGTTTGTTTTCTACTCATCACATTCTCAATGCAGTAGGTCGGAACACAACATTCTAGGTTAATGTAACCACAAACATCACCCAAAACCTCGGCCTTACACCAGTGCTACCAGGGTGTGTTAAGTTGTTAATGCTAACACACACACACACACACACACACACACACACACACACACACAATTACCATTCACCTGGAGATATCCTGTCACTATGCACCTGACTGAATGGTTATCGTTAAAACTGTGCAACCCAACCAAACCACTGTGTTAAACACCTACACACACCTACACACACACACACACACACACACACACACACACACACACACACACACACAAGGCCCCTAACCTCACTCCCCACCCGCACAGAGAGGCCTGTTGGCCCTGCGGCTCCTGGCTTTGGGCCCCTGGGGGAGGTGAGAAGGGAGAGGACAACAGGGCATGAGGGGGAGACAAGCAAGATGGAGACAGGGCAGATTACTACACCTACAGCACAAGATGGAGACAGAGCAGATTACTACACCTACAGCACAAGATGGAGACAGAGCAGATTACTACACCTACAGCATAACGCACACTCTCACCATGACACACTCTTCCACACACACACTCTCATGCTCAGTCTTACACAC
>NC_045153.1:6598315-6600815 GCF_900700415.2 Clupea harengus
CGAGGGTGGATGTGTGGATGTGTGCGTGTGCGTGTGCATGTGAATTTGTGTGTGTGTGAGAGAGAGAGAAATATCTCACCTTTAGCACAGTACAGTCATTTTGGGGGGCCTTGTATTTGCTTTGGGGTGTGTGTGTGTGTGTGTGTGTGTGTGTGTGTGTGTGTGTGTGTGATCTCTCACCTTAAGCACCAGGCAGTAATCCGTGGGGGACTTGTATTTGCTGCGGTAGTCCATGCCGTAGTAGATGTTCACATGTTCCAGCTGCAGAAAGCAAACTAGGTCTCTGGACGTCTACAGGAGACACAACGAGAACACATCAACACACACACACACACACACCTGTAAAGTCTGAGTGTGTGTGTGTGTGTGTGTGGTTGAGGGAGAGAGAGGGAGGGAGGGATGGATGGAGAAAAAGCATTTGCTTCTCGTTGAGAGAGAGAGCTAGGCCCAAGGAAGACTTACAACATCACACCACTAGGGGGAGCACCACACATGAGAGAAACAGAGGAGGAAAGAGAGCATGACAAAATGAATGAGCAAGAGAGAGAGCAAGTGTGTGTATGAGTATGAGTAAGTATGTATGTGTGTGAGTACAACACATGTGTGTATGTGTAAGTGTAAATGTGTCATGGTATATTCGTATTTGGGAGTGTGTGTGTGTGTGTGTGGGGTGTGTATTACTTGGTGGGTGATCATGCTCCTCTACTCGTGTCACACGAGATACAAACTCTCCTAAACACACTCCCACCCACCTGTAAACACACACACACACACACTGACCACACACAAAACACCCCCCCATAAACAGGAAATGGCAGTGTAGAGTGTTTCAGTGTGTGATCTAAACATGGCGTCGGGCCTGGGGACTCCCCCTGCTTCAGAGGGGTAACAGGGGTGAACCTGTAGCTTTGGAGCTCTGGAGCAGGGCCATACTGGAGGGGTAACAAGGGTGAACCTGGAGCTCTGGAGCAGGGCCATACTGGAGGGGTAACAAGGCGACAGTGGTACAGTGGTAGAGGAGTCGTTTAGTAATCAGAAGGTTGCTAGTTCGATTCCCTGTCGAAGCGTCCTTGAGCAAGACACTGAACCCCCAATTGCTCCTGATGTGCAGTGTGCCATCAGTGTAAATGTAAAATGTAAAATGTGTATACATTGTAAGTCGCACATATGTAAGTCGCTTTGGATAAAAGCGTCTGCTAAATGACTAAATGTAAATGTAAATGGGTGAACCTGTAGCTCTGTAGCAGGCCACACTGGAGGGGGTAACAAGGGTGAACCTGTAGCTCTGGAGCAGGGCCATACTGGAGGGGTAACAAGGGTGAACCTGTAGCTCTGTAGCTTTGGAGCAGGCCATACTGGAGGGGGTAACCAGGTAACAAGGGTGAACCTGTAGCTCTGTAGCAGGGCCATACTGGAGGGGGTAACAAGGGTGAACCTGTAGCTCTGTAGCTCTGGAGCAGGGCCATACTGGAGGGGGTAACTAGGGTGAACCTGTAGCTCTGTAGCTTTGGAGCAGGCCATACTGGAGGGTCATGTGCAGCATTTAACAAAGGCTTAAATGGCTTATTGTGCATATGGTGTGTGTGTGTGTGTGTGTGTGAGTGTATGTTTGCATGGCCAGATGTACAGAGGGATTAAATGGAGGCTTGTGAGAGGCTTGTGAGAATAAGAGTATTGGTGTGTGTGTGTGTGTGTGTGTGTGTGTGTGTGTGTGTGTATGTGTGCTAGGGATGCATTACTGTATACAGCATCAGGTCAGAAAATGAGGGGGGTATGTAGCATTCAACAGAGCCGTTAAGTTTTAATGTTCATTAATGTGTCTCTAAAATGCTGGATATGGGGGCTGGATACACACACCGTCTTCTGCTTAGCATTAATCCTAAATGTCATGTCTTGGACAGAGGACATGTACACACAGACACACACACACACACACACACACACACACACACACACACAGACACACACACGTACGTACGTACGTACGTACACTCACACTCACACACACACACACACACACACACACACACACACGCAGACACACAGAGCCTATTAAACATTTATCCCCTGTTTTTCTAGGAACATCCATCATGCATGGCAGCCAGGCTTTGGTTATGGACTTTGAGGTGGGTGTGTGCGTGTGCGTGAATGCATGTAGGTGTGCGTGTGTGTCCGTGTAGGTGTGCGTGTGCGTACTTGTGTGGGTGTGTGTGTGTGAGTGTGTGTGCATGCATGTAGGTGTGTGTGTGTTTAGGGTAAATACCTTTTACCTGGACTTATGTAGGTCTTCACAAGCAATATTAAGTATTAAAGATGCACTCAGGTTTGAAGCTTTGAGAAGGTGCACTTGGTGTAAGCAGTTGAATTGAATGGAGGTGTGTGTGTGTGTGTGTGTGTGTGTGTGTGTGTGTGTGTGTGTGTGTGTGTGTGTGTGTGTGTGTGTGTGTGTGTGTGTGTGTGTGTGTGTGTGTATTCGCTTGCGCAAAGAGGTGGGAGATAT
>NC_045153.1:6613315-6615815 GCF_900700415.2 Clupea harengus
GAGAGGAGAGGACAGGAGAGGAGAGAAAAGAGAGGAGAGAAAAGAGAGGAGAGGAGAAAGAGAGGAGAGGACAGAGGAGAGAAAAGAGAGGAGAGAAAAGAGAGGAGAGGAGAAAGAAGGAGAGGAGAGGACAGGAGAGGAGAGAAAAGAGAGGAGAGGAGAGGAGTGATCTGTCAGAGCAGCTGAGGGTGGGGCTGGATTAAACCTATAATCGCACTCCCCTACTGAGATACTTTCACTGATAAACACCGGGCTGACACACGCACGCACACATACACCCTCTCACACACACACACACACACACACACACACACACACACACACACACACACACACACACACACACACACACACACACACTCAGTCACATACACCCTCTCCCTCTCCCTCTCACACACACACACACACACACACACACACACACACACACACACACACACACACACACACACACATGTGTGCATGCAATAGACCACAGGACAGAAAGAAAAGGCAGCTCCCATGAAAGAGTTAGGCATGCACACACACACACACTCTCTCTTGCACACACACTCACACATAGATATGCATGTAAGTAACTGACACACACACACTTTAATGTCAGTGTAAAGCTCTAATGTGCAGATTATATAATGTATGCCAGCGGTTTCCTTCGAGTAATTTTGAGGTCAACGCACATGTGACGTGACGCAATTCCTCTATAAGCTTCTGTGCCGTCACAGCCGTCAGGAGGGAGAAGACTCCTGTGCCAGCCTCTCTTTCCTTATAACACACACGCCCACCCACCCACCCACCCACACACACACACACACACACCAAGACTCCTGTGCCAGCCCACACACACACACACACACACACACACACACATCAAGACTCCTGTGCCAGCCCAAAACTCTCTTTCCTTATAACACACACACACACACACACACCAAGACTCCTGTGCCAGCCCAAAACTCTCTTTCCTTATAACACACACACACACACACACACACACACACACACACACACACACACACACCAAGACTCCTGTGCCAGCCCAAAACTATCTTTCCTTATAACACACACACACACACACACCAAGACTCCTGTGCCAGCCCAAAACTATCTTTCCTTACAACACACACACACACACACACACACACACACACACACACACACACACACACACACACACACACACACACACACACACACACACACACACACACACACACACTCACTATGATAGAAGCTGGCTAAATCTGACCTGAATCTGGCTTGGAGCTGATGCATGTGTCATCATCTATGTTACAAACACACACAAAAACACACACACACACACACACACACACACACACACACACACACACACACACACACACACACAGATAGAGAGAGACTAATAGGAGGGAACAGGAACAGCTGTGACATTTACAAACAAACACACCCACGCAGTTGGAGTTCACAAACACACAAAACACACACACACTCTATATTATTAATCCCCTCCATGTGTGTGTTTGTGCTGTGTGCTTCTCTCTGTCTAGGTTGTGTGTATGAGGATGCTTCAAATGCGCGGTTCGGACAAGACCCCAAACACACACTTTAAACACACACTGCTCCACACACTTCAAACACACACTGCTCCACAGACCCCAAACACACACTTCAAACACACACTGCTCCACGCACACTTCAAACACACACTTTAAACACACACTGCTCCACAGACCCCAAACACACACTTCAAACACACACTTCAAACACACACTTCTCCACAGACCCCAGACACACACTTCAAACACACACTGCTCCACAGACCAAACACACACTGCTCCCCAGACCCCCAAACACACACTTTAAACACACACTGCTCCACACACACTTCAAACACACACTGCTCCACAGACCCCAAACACACACTGCTCCACAGACCCCAAACACACACTTCAAACACACACTGCTCCACACACACTTCTCCACAGACCCCAAACACACACTGCTCCACAGACCACAAACACACACTTCAAACACACACTGCTCCACACACACTTCAAACACACACTGCTCCACAGACCCCAAACACACACTGCTCCACAGACCTCAAACACACACTTCAAACACACACTCAGAGGAGAGCTGCTTGGCATATATCTGCCTAACTGGCTTGTATCTCCAGTTAACAATGTAATGAGATATACACATTCACATGCAAACACACACACTCAGTGTGGCAGGTTGCTCATCCAACACACACTTTGCACAGGCCTCACAAGTTTGTGGAGTGTGTTACACACACACACACACAGACATGCACAGACACACGCACACACACACACGCACGCACAGAGGATAATTTCATGGTTGATGCAGAAACACACGCTTCTGTAAATCTGCTGACAATGAACCTCAGTGGTGTGTGTGTGTGTGTGTGTGTGTGTGTGTGTGTGTGTGTGTGTGTGTGTGTGTGTGTGTGTGTGTGTGTGTGTGTGTGTGTGTGTGTGTTTCATAAGTGGACTGT
>NC_045153.1:6623315-6625815 GCF_900700415.2 Clupea harengus
ACACACACAGGGGGAGACCACTACAGCTCCAGACCTGAATGGACCCGAGACACGGGCCAGGTACTGATAGGAACCATGCTGAAGAACAGATGAAAAGACATGTGTGAGATGGGGAGACCATGGGAGAACGAGGGGAACACTGAGGAGAAACAGAGCTGATCACTGAGACGAGTGAAGAAGAGGAGGAAGAGGAAGTCTGAACGTGAAACTGAAATACATAGTAAGCTCAAGACAGACCGAGAGTCTCTGGTTGTTTTTGGTTTCGACTTTCTTTCTTTTCCTTTGGATCGCCGCCGTGCTCCGGGGTGAAACCTGACCCCCCCCCCCCGGCAGGGAGAAAGGGCAGGGGGTGTGTAGGGGGCTCAGGTGTGCCTTACCTGAGGGAGGCTACTGTACCTGAAAGAGCAGCTCACCACCTGTTCCTCAACACCTGCAGTCTGCACAGATCAGCTCCTTTACCAGAGAGAGGCCCACTGTCCACATGCTTTCACACCCACCACTATAACTCCTCCATCAACACACACACACACACCCACACACACACACACACACACACCACACACACACACACACAATCTTTCTCTAACTCCCAACCCTCTCCCATCAACACACACACACACACTTTTACTCAGAGAACCCACTGTCCAAATGTTTCACCACACTCCAAACCCTCTTTCCTTACAATACACGCACACGCACACGCACACACACACGCACACGCACACGCACAGCCATACCCCACAACAGAGAGCCCACTGTCCAAATGTTTCACACTCTAACCCCAACCTCACCACCCAAGAACATACATAATAAACATAAACATAAACATAAACATAAACATAAACACGCACATCTAGCCCACAGCATGCTATGAAGTAAAAAGTGTATTTGAAGTCAGTTGGATTGGTGCTATATAGAAATTCATACATATTTACATATTTACACATTTATACATAAGTACCAATTAAGTAACAGTCGAAATATGTATACACATTTCTATTTCTTCAAATACAGTTTTCGTCCATTTCTTTAAAGGACATAACACAGAAGCATGTATCCGCTAGGCCATGAGAAGCACACCAAGAGAGAGAGGTCACATGGGGGTCACGTGTAGAGACAGTCAAGCTCAGGTCAGGCATGACAATCACATGCACTCAAGGACATGCTCTCCAGCTCATCTATAGAACTGACACACACACACGTACGTACGCACGCGTGCACGCACGCACACGGACCTACACCCACAACAGACACATAAACAAACTAATATGCACACAACACATCACACATACACACACACACACACACACACACACACACACAGATAATATATTCTGAAACAACCAAATGCAATCAAATTGAGAGCACCACCATATTGGTAATCTCAGAAACAAACAAACAAACAAACAAACAAACAAACAGATCATAGTGTCTCTAGTTAGTGAGTGGTTGTCAGGGTGACAGAGACACTGTGATCTGAGATGCAGGTAACAGATACCAGCTGACTGACTGGAAGGGATCTGGGCCGGATCTGGGCCACATCTGGGCCGTATCGTTCCATAGTCAGCTGCTATATGAAGGTTTATCAGCAGAGAAATGGGAGATTCTCAGTCAAACGGACAGACATGCAGCAGCTCACACAGACACAACAGGAAGTAAGACCGACAGAAGGAGCTCCCAATGCATGCTGGGATACAGAGGGTGATGGAGGGGAGGACTGTGTGAGTGTGTGTGGGAGTGTGTATGTGAGTGTGTGTGCGTGTGTGTGTGTATGTGTGTGTGAGTGAGTGAGTGCAGACGGGTATTAGGCTGCTATCAATCTCACTACTTTAAATCAACATTACAGCTACTATTTAAAACAGGTTAGAGTTTGCACAGGGAAATATATTATAAAAAATATTTTTTGACCCTCCAAAAACAGTGAACAGTCAGTAATATTAGAGCGTAAATATTTCAAAGCAGTATAATGAAAGTGGGTCATGCATAATTTAGCCCCTCCTGGAAACAGCAGAGGGATAAGGCTTTTCAGAAACGCCACTGTGAGTTTGCCATCAACCTGGATATGTATGCATTACTGGTTTAAGAACATGGCAGCCGCAAAACAGGCTGGTCACAGGAGCCGTGTGTGTGTGTGTGTGTGTGTGTATATATATGTGTGTGTGTTTGTGTCCGAATATATATGTGTGTGTGTGTGTGTGTGTGTGTGTGTGTGTGTGTGTGTGTGTGTGTGTGTGTGTGTGTGTGTGTGTGAAGGGGTGGTGGTGGTGGTGGTGGTGATGTTAGCAAGGCGCAGGCGAAGGTCACATGATCCCGCGTCTCAAGCAGAAGAAGAGAAGAAGCGGTCACCTTGGTCAGCAAGTGAGAGGGCTTTCCTGCTATATTTCTCAGGATCAGAGAGGTCTCCCTGTCCAGATAGGAGTGCTATTAGCAGCAGGAGGAGGGAGGGAGGGAGAGAGGGAGAGAGGGAAGGAGAGAAGGAGAGAGAAGGAGAGAGAGGGAG
>NC_045153.1:6633315-6635815 GCF_900700415.2 Clupea harengus
GGACATCTAGCCAAATAATTTATGTTGCTCAAAATGTAACAAAGAGAATTTCAAGCTTTAATATTTGGATTAGGGTACATATAAACATCACTCTCATATGTCCATATACACACAGACACACACATAAGTGCACTGTGCACACACACACACACACCTCCACTAACACACACACACACACACACACACTCACCGTTGATGTTGTATATGGACATTCGGTAGGAGAAGTTGGCCATGTTGGTCTCCTGTCTGAGTGGAGCTTTCTGCACAGCCTCTGGCTTGCCATCATCCAGACTCTACAGGAATACACACACACACACACACACACACACACACACACACAGACAGTCAGATAAAACAGTAGCTAAGCCCCCCTTCCATCATGTGTCCACTGACAGTGTGCCAGTCTGAGGCACTGGGGGTCTGAATGTGTGTGTTCTTCTGAATGTGTGTGTTCCTCTGAATGTGTGTGTGTATGTGTGTTCTTCTGAATGTGTGTGTGTGTGTTCTTCTGAATGTGTGTGTGTGTTCCTCTGAATGTGTGTGTTCCTCCGAATGTGTGTGTTCTCCTGATGTTTGTAAAAGAGAAATCAAACATGGTGGAGATGAGCAGAGACAGCTTTTCATCACAATCATTAGCCACGGCGCACAGAGTCCCCACAGAGACTCAAAATGATCCATCCCTTCTATGTCTTTCTGTCTCTCTCTAACACACACACACACACACACACACACACACACACACACACACACACACACACACACACGTGCGCACACAATGATCTCTTGTTCTTGTTCTTCCTTTTCTCTCTCTCTCTCTCTCTCTCTCTCTGTCATACACACGAATACACACACACACACGAATACACACACACCGACACACACACACACACACACACACACACACATAATACTTACTCCCATAAGTCGGTAGGACAGGCTTGAAGGAGCTTAATGATGATGAACACAGCAGCAATGAAATCGGCACGCTTCCCTGAGTTCTTCATCTCTAGCCATTTCTCTCTCTATACCCCTCTCACCCCCCTCCCCATCTTTCCCCTCCTTATGCCTTTCTTTCTCTTCCTCTCTCTTTCTCTTTCTCTCCCTTTCCCTGCCATCTGTCTCTCTATCCCTTCCTCTCCAGTCGTCTCCGTTGGTCCTCTGGCTGTCATGGCAACAGCTGTTCTGTTCTTCTTGACCGGTACGATTGTGTAGCATCACACTATTGCAGAAGCACTGTACGTACTCCAGACTATCCAGACACAGTCTTTTGCTGTCTCTCTCTCTCGGTTCGGTGTCTCTCTCACGGTCGGCCTCTCTCTCTCAGACACACACACACACACACACACACACACACACAGACACACACACACACACACACACACCTGTGTGAGTTTGTCCAGTTCCCCAAGCCAGGCTCCAAACATCTTGTCGAGGTCCTGGTCCTCCTTATCACTATCCTCCTCTGCGGCATGGTCCAGTTCATCATCTGACAGCTGCTCCATCTAAACACACACACACACACACACACACACACACACACACACCAACAGAGAGGAGAGTTATTTTCCACATGTAAACACACACGAGACGTTCAGAACCAAATCAAATCTCCATCTGGGAAAAACAGGAATGTTGACCTGAGAAAAGAGAGAGAGGACAGGAAATCACTTCCTAAAATAAACCAGCGACAGCGAGTGTGTGTGTGTGTGTGTGCATACATACATAGTGTGTGTATGCGTATGCATATATGGAAGTGTGCATGAGATCTCTGTGTGTGTGTGTGTGTGTGTGTGTGTGTGTGTGTGTGTGCATACATACATAGTGTGTGTATGCGTATGCATATATGGGAGTGTGCATGAGATCTGTGTGTGTGTGTGTGTGTGTGTGTGTGTGTGTGTGTGTGTGTGTGTGTGTGTGTGTGTGTGAAGGCAGCTTCCTTCCACTGTCCCCTAAGCTTCAGCATCTCCTTCACAGCTAATTAATCTGCAGCGATCGTAAAACAGGAACCCTCCATTTCTCTATGCAACATTTATGAAGCACTTCATCTGCTGATTTTATGAGACTAAGAGAGAGAGAGAGAGAGAGAGAGAGAGAGAGAGAGAGAGAAGAGATAGGGAGTGAAAGAAAAAAGAGAAAAAGAGAGAGATAAAGATGCTTTGTCAATGGACATATACTTTTGCCTGTCAATAAGGTAATATTGAATTGAAGAGGAGAGAGACAGAAGAGAGAGAGAGAGATGGAGAGACAGAGAGGGAGAGAGAGAGAAACAAAGAGAGATTGAGGGAGAGAAAGAAAGCGTGGGGAATTAGGAGGCATTTATGACTTCATCAGTCACACTTGCATTCACTTCCAACAGCATGGCACCTGGGATCACCATGGCAACAGACAGGTAATTCAAGGAGCATTCTACACCGCATCTGTTATAACGTATGGATGCTCTCGCCCTATACACACACACACACACACACACACACACACACACACACACACACAAACAACA
>NC_045153.1:6640815-6643315 GCF_900700415.2 Clupea harengus
CACCTTTGAGTGAAAAAGAGAGAGACAGAGAAAGTCAGACAGAGAGAGAAGTCTAAGTGCCTTTGAATGTCATAAAGTGATGAGGTCATATGGAAGCACCTGTCTGATTTCCATACATGCAAACCAAATAGCTATCTGTCTCTGCGCACACACACACACACACACACACACACACACACACACACACGTGCCAGGACCAAAAATACCCAGCATGCTTCTGTCTCGCTCCCTCTCAGCCGCTCAGCTGCGACAAACAACAAGTACGGAATTTGCCGGAATGTCCTGCCTCTGGATGGAGTGTTTTGCGCTCAAAGACAAACACACGGCAGCGAACACACACACACACACACACACACACACACACACACACACACACACACAGACACACACAGACACACACAGACACACACAGACACACACACAAGCACACACACACACACAAGCACACAAGCACACACACACACACACACACAAGCTCAAAGACAAACACACGGCAACGAACACACACAACTGAAGCAGGATCCCAACCCAGTGAAGGAGCTTCAAACGGATCGCTTGGACTTAATGTCTGAGTAAAGAGTGTACATTATGTGGTGGTGGCCTTTAATGTCGTGGTAAAGAGTGTACATTATGTGGTGGTGGCCTTTAATGTCTGAGTAAAGAGTGTACATTATGTGGTGGTGGCCTTTAATGTTGTGGTGAAGAGTGTACATTATGTGGTGGTGGCCTTTAATGTCTGAGTAAAGAGTGTACATTATGTGGTGGTGGCCTTTAATGTTGTGGTGAAGAGTGTAGATTATGCAGTGTTTCCCCTAGGTTTACAGCTTTGGGGGGGGGGGGGAGGGAAAACATTTTTGAGATAGTTGCGGCCTAAAATCGTGATTTCGCGGGAGCTTTTTCGATGAAAGTTGCTGTGTTTTAAGGAGTTTGTTGCGATGAAATTGCCGGAGGAAGTGAAAGTTGCGATAAAAAGTTGCGAATTTTTCTCTTTGTAGTCTTAATTGTGTTATTTGTTGAAAAATAACTGATTTAATAAACAAACATTCATTCATCAAGAACAAAACCATTGAGAAATGGTCCTCTAAATAACCATGCCAATATGCCAAACAAAAGATAACCAGGACTACAAAAATGTAGCAAAATAGGCTTTACTTATCCACAACCAGAGGCGAATCTAGGTTCCCACATTTGGGGGGGGGGGGGGGGGGGGCTAGGCCCCTGGATAAAACCTATTCTTTTTCTGTGACCTAGCAAAAGTAGGTGGGTTTGTGGGTATGCTCCCCCATAAGAATTTTTGGAAAATATCCTTCTAAATAGTGTCCTCTCGTGGGTTTTAGGAAGATAAATTAACACATTTAGATTTAAAATATGGCACAACAATAAACATATTGAAGACATCTGCTGAGATAGGTGTTAATTATACTGTAGCATGGTAGGGATTTGCAGCTCAAGTGAGTAGGTTAACGTTATAGGCTAAAATTCACTAGCTAGTTATAGCTGGTGGAGCTACTGAGTAGGGTAGCATACCCACAGGATCAATGAACCGGCATGATAAAAGAGAGCCACGACATCTATTATTATCTCGTGATGATTTAACCATTTCGTTTCTTTTAATATTTTAAACTTCATGTGCTATACCTTTATATCCAGCAGCTGACTATGGCAGATTTCACCAGCTTGGGTCGGACAGTGGCTCCCAGTCTGTTTACTAGACGTTATCACCGTCTGTCTGCCTGCTCGCGAGGCTCACTCACTCACGACCAAGCAGAGCCTTGCGCTTGCCACCACAGTCTCAAACAGGCGGGATTCCTGTGCTACTCGAGACTATTTTATTTCTAAATCTAAAAAATAAACAAAATAATTCCACTAAATTGGTTGTTAGGTGTGAATTTGACGATCTCAAAAATGTCCTGTCCACAACGAAGTGCACCTGTTGACATTACAAAAGGACCATCAGTAAGACTGAATAAATTGTTATGAATGTCTCAGCCTTCACATATGACGGAAAAAAACCAGCCTGTGTCACTGTGATCTGTCTCGTCATCTGACGTCCTGCCTGCGTTTCTGCCGTTCTCATTCTATGCTTATCAATCTGTTTTGCTATCCTTGTTTATTTATTTTATCCGTAAAGGTGTTGATGTTGTTCAATTTCATATATTAATTTAAATCGTCAAATTTCAAGTCATCCATTCTTCAACACTAGCTGCTACCTCATCTTCAAACAGAAAGTAACGTTAACTCTCCATGGCAACAGCTCTTGAGGGTTTGGAAAATAATCGGATTTATTGCTTCCTTCATTATTCACAGAAAAATAAATAATTGTCATTACATTTCATGTTACATTTCGTGTACCAGACTCTATGTAAAAAGGGCCACGCACAACTCGCGGAAAATGATAAAAATGCAAGCCAGATCTATTTTTGAATTTTCGGTGCAGACCTGGGCATACGTTCTGCTTCCACGTCTCGTGTAGCCATTCTCATTGGGCCTCATTCTCGAA
>NC_045153.1:6653315-6655815 GCF_900700415.2 Clupea harengus
CTAATGCTACACTATGCATTCAGCTCTGCTCTAAAGGTGCTACTGCTAATACTACACTATGCGTTCAGCTTTGCTCTGTTCAGCTCTGCTCTGATGGCGCTATTGCTAAAGCTAATGCTACACTATGCGTTCAGCTCTGCTCTGATGGTTCTATTGCTAAAACTACACTATGCATTCAAGCGACAGTGGGGGCGACAGTGGTGCAGGGGGTAGAGAAGTCGGTTAGTAATCAGAAGGTTGCTAGTTCCCTGTCGAAGCGTCCTTGAGCAAGACACTTAACCCCTAATTGCTCCTGATGTGCAGTGTGCCATCAGTGAAAATGTGTATACATCCTTGTAAGTCGCTTTGGATAAAAGCGTCTGCTAAATGACTAAATGTAAATGTAAATGTAAAGCTCCGCTCTGATGGCACATTGCTTCACTGACAGTGCATTGATCCATAATGGTGCATCGCTTCTAATGTTTGTATCGAGATTGACAGTAATGGAAGAAGTGCCCGCATGCTTTCAGACTCCCAGGCAGTGATTCAGGGGGAGTGAACGTGCTTGACAGACTCCTTCCCATGCTTGTTTATTTTTGGCCATTTTGTTCCAACGGGTCAGGAAGTGCAGTGTCATTCTTCTCCATAATGTAGCTCTGTTTGATGACTTTATTCAATCCAGGCTCTAGAAATTAATCCATCCATACTTAATCCATTAAACATCTGAGACACACACACACACACACACACACACACACACACACACACACACACACACACACACACACACACACACACACACACACACACACTTTCTTTCTCTTTCTCCCTAGCAGAGAGGCCCAGAGGAGCTGGTCCACAGAGAGCAGTAGTCTATGGGGATAGGCACAGTTAGAGCAGTAGTCTATGGGGATAGGAACAGTCAGAGAGCAGTAGTCTATGGGGATAGGCACAGTTAAATAGCAGTAGTCTATAGGGATAGGCACAGTTAAATATCAGTAGTCTATGGGGATAGGCACAGTTAAATATCAGTAGTCTATGGGGATAGGCACAGTTAAATATCAGTAGTCTATAGGGATAGGCACAGTTAGAGATCAGTAGACTATAGGGATAGGCACAGTTAGAGAGCAGTAGTCTATGGGGATAGGCACAGTTAGAGCAGTAGTCTATGGGGATAGGCACAGTTAAGGTCAGTATGGGGATAGGCACAGTTGGAGGAAGGAAGCCCTTAGGGCCACCTAAAGGTTCTGGGGTCGGGTGCAAAGGCCGCAGATAAATAACTCCTGCTTGGATTAGGAACTTGTATCCATACAAGGGAAACAAGTGCTTTAAGTTAAGAGCATGAAACAGGTCTATTTTCAGTCAGTCCGACCTTTAACTCCTGCACCTCCAGACCCTAACCCCAACCCTTTAACCCCATGCACCACCAGACACTGCCGTAATATAAAGCCTCCATCTGGTCATCTCCTCAGTCCGCGGCTGGGAGCTTCACAACCTGCGGCTGCAGCTTTCCCAGCAGGTCTCTCTCATCTCTACATAATAACCACCTCTCTCTTTTAGGGCCCCCGTTGCGTAACACGCTGCACACAGTGTGTGTGTGTGCCATTATAAATAACGTCAGGATTCCTTGAAGTCATACTCTCCACAAACATGCCTCCGCTTCAGACCGGCGTGCAGGATTCCATGACACCTTTCACAGATGTTAGTGCTGCTGTTGCCGTGGAAACAAGTGCTGGAAGGGAATTCTACCAAACCGCAGAAAGAGAGGGGGCGAGAGGGAGAGAGAGGCAGAGAGAGAGAGAGAGAGAGAGAGAGGGAGGGAGAGAGGGAGAGGGAGAATGGTCAGTTTGTCTGGCAGGGTGTGTACAGCATGTGTATGTATGTCTACTGTATGTCTAAGTGTGTGTGACTGCAAGAATGCCTGCAAGAAAGTGTGTGCGTGTGTGTGTGTATGTGTGTGCGTGTGTGTGTGCATGTGTGTGTGTGTGTGTAAGTGTGGCAGATATAGACCGATGAGGCAGAGGGAGGCCTTTTTAAGGCATCTGAGGTCAGGACAGGGAGTTTTTAAAATAATCGTAAAATATGACTGAGTGTGTGTGTGTGTGTGTGTGTGTGTGTGTGTGTGTGTGTGTGTGTAAGCGGAGTGTTTGGAAACACAGACACAGAGGAGTTTGAGTTTGAACACGTACATAGATCCTAACATCCATTGGAAGACTTCATCAAGGCAAGACATACGCATACACACACGCATACACACACGCATACACATACGCATACACACACGCATACACACATGTTCAACGCTAAACTCCATCTTACATGAACCATGCCAATCATTCAGCACACACACACACAGACTTTTCTCACAATTCACATGGACGTCATAGCATTTCACCACAAAGGACACACACACTCTCTCTCTCTTTCGACACACACACACACACACACACACACAGACGTAATGGTGGATAAAAGGGCCTCTTTGAGAGTGTTATAGAGGGGAAAGTCCATGTGTGCCAGG
>NC_045153.1:6668315-6670815 GCF_900700415.2 Clupea harengus
GTTACTGAGAGGAAGTACCGGAAAACCCTACTGGAGCTGTGCTCCCTCTCTCTCTCTCTCTCACACTCTCTCACACACACACACACACACACACACACACACACGTCTGTGAGTCTGAGTGAGTGAAGCTCTGCTGTTTGCAGGCTCAAGTAGCAACAAGCTATTATGAAGCAACGACAGTCCAACAGGCTAACCCATAAACACAGTGCTTTCTATGTGTACACTGAAATAGTGGTACACAGCATACTACACACACATTGTGCCACAAGAAATGACAAATCACAGCACAGCATATTTATAATAAATATCCAGTTGTGTTGAGGACACATTGTACATTGTAAGTGTTTTAGCTCATTACATCAAAGCTGAGCACACACACACACACACACACACACACACACACACACACACACACACACACACACACACACACACATTGTACATTGTAAGGGTGTTTGTAACCTACGTGTAGACAAGCACAGTCCGGCACCAAAATAATCCCAACCTCAAGCATGGGAGACGGGCGTGCTAGCAAGGAGGCTAAACCCCATATCTGTCGCTAGCACGTCTCTTAAGGTGTCGGGGAGTGAGGTTTACTCTCCACACACACGCGCACACACACAGGTCTGTCACTAGCACGTCTCTTAAGGTGTCGGGGAGTGAGGTTTACTCTCTGCACACACACACACACACACACACACACACACACACACACACACTGTACATTGTAAGGGTGTTTGTAACCTGCGTGTAGACAAGCACAGTCCGGCACCAAAATAATCCCAACCTCAAGCATGGGAGACGGGCGTGCTAGCAAGGAGGCTAAACCCCATATCTGTCGCTAGCACGTCTCTTAAGGTGTCGGGGAGTGAGGTTTACTCTCCACACACACACGCGCACACACACAGGTCTGTCACTAACACGTCTCTTAAGGTGTCGGGGAGTGAGGTTTACTCTCTGCACACACACACACACACACACACACACACACGTCTCTTGGTGTCGGGGAGTTTACTCTCTACACAGCACTGTACCCGCTGGTTACAGTTATATAATCCATATTTTTTTTATTTTTTTTTTATTTTTTATTTTTTTTACAAAGTAGCTGAGGTCGTTCTGATTACATCATCACCTGGCACAAGTACCGGTAAACACGGCTTCATCAGACACTGTCAGCAGGTCTCAGATCAGTGTAGAAGTGTAGGGGAGAAAGAAACGCTGAGTCGCTGTACCGCCCTGATCGTAAATTACAGACATGCCACAGCGACTCAGCATCTAGACTCAGCTGACTGAATCATCAGAAGACTACAACCACCATCACACACAAAGAGTCATCAGAGAGAGAGAGAGAGAGAGAGGGAGAGAGAGAGAGGGAGAGAGAGAGAGGGAGAGAGAGAGAGAGAGAGAGGGAGAGAAGGGGGAAATTGGAGAGAGGAAAAGGATAAGAGAGTGATGGGGATAAAGAGAAGAGGACAGCAAGAGAAAGAGACAGTAGAAAGGGGGATATGTGTGTGTGTGTGTGTGTGTGTGTGTGTGTGTGTGTGTGTCTGCGTGCACATGTATGTGTGTGTGTGTGTGTGTGTGTGTGTGTGTGTGTGTGTGTGTGTGTGTGTGTGTGTGTGTGTGTGTGTGTCAGTGACTGAGTGAGAGAGAGATCTTTATTTAACCTGAAGAGTGGAGTGGATGTGGGAGTTAGATTAGATTACCCACAATGCATCACTGGCTGCTGCTGTTCTATTTATACAGAGCTTGAGACTCAAATGTAGGCTACCCTCATAGGCCCCTTCACCCTGCGCTAAATATGACCAGTGTGTGAGTGTGTGTGTGTGTGTGTGTGTGTGTGTGTGTGTGTGTGTGTGACCCCTCTTCCTGTTCCCATTCCTGCAGCTGTCGTCCAGACAACTGGACAGGTCATGCATACAAACACCAGCTGTCTGGGAACACTCCTGCAGGCACCGGTGCGTGTGTGTGCGTGTGCGTGTGCGTGTGCGTGTGCGTGTGCGTGTGCGTGTGCGTGTGCGTGTGCGTGTGCGTGTGCGTGTGCGTGTGCGTGTGCGCGTGCGCGTGCGCGTGCGCGTGCGCGTGTGCGTGTGCGTGTGCGTGTGCGTGTGTGTGTGTGCACTCATGTGCATGCATGCATTCACACGTATGTTATGTTTTCCTTTCCACATATCCTACACATGCACACACGATGATATTAAAGCACTTCCTCTAAACGCCATCCAGCACAAATAAGCCTAAATGCACTCCAGCCTGCCTTAGAGATTATTCTGGAAGAATCTACCCTCACAAGAGAACACTGTGCTCTTTCGAAAATAATACTACTACCCAAAGGTGATAAAAGATAAAGTCTGTTTTCTATTACAGACTTTAAAAAGTGAACCACTTAAATCTTCTAAGAATCCACTGATTGTTCTATCAGTCTCCACTTCAGAGAAGGGCTTTCCCTCTGCCTGAGAGCTCCGTAGTGTTGTGTTTGAAGTCTAACGTGCGTGTTAAG
>NC_045153.1:6673315-6675815 GCF_900700415.2 Clupea harengus
CTGCTAAAGGCCACCATCTCACACACACACACACACACACACACACACACACACACACACACACACACACACACACACACACACACACAGCTAAAGTAAGGCCACCATCTCAGAGTCGCTGGATTTTGGCCTGTAGCTTGTAGTTCGCCATCCAAGTGGTCATGCAGCTAATCAGGTCGTAGAGTGACTGTACAGCTCCAGAATAGAACTACACACACACACACACACACACACAGACACACACACACAGACAGACACACACACACACACACACACACACCTATAGAAAGGAAATTAAAAACACTTCAAAGTTTCAAGTGTGTGGAACAGGAGCCAGGTCAAACACTGTGCGCGTACACACACACACACACAAACACACACACACGCACAGAGTAGGTCAATGCTAATTGCCTTCCTCCCTGCAGCTGAGCAGGAACACTGGTGCATATTTACCAGTCAAATAACCTGCAGAGGCAAGTCAAAGCAGGAGGCAGCAGAGAGAAGAGCAGTCTCTCTCACACACTAACCAACACAAACACACACACACACACACACACACACACACACAGCTACCACCCTCTCAACACACACACACACACACACACACACACACACACACACACACACACACACACACACACACACAGCTACCTACCTTTCACCAACCAACACACAGCTAATCCTAAACTTAGACCCAATCAGGCAGCTAGCAACCACATTCCCAATTTAACCCGAATGCCAGCGATCCCAATCCAACCCGAATGCCAGCGTTCCCAATCCAACCCGAATGCCAGCGTTCCCAATCCAACCCGAATGCCAGCGTTCCCAATCCAACAGGGATGCCAGCTTTCCCAATCCAACCTGAATGCCAGTGTTCCCAATCCAACCCGAATGCCAGTGTTCCCAATCCAACATGGATGCCAGCGTTCCCGATCCAACCCGAATGCCAGCGTTCCCAATCCAACCCGAATGCCAGCGTTCCCAATCCAACCCGAATGCCAGCGTTCCCAATCCAACCCGAATGCCAGCGTTCCCAATCCAACCCGAATGCCAGTGCTCCCAATCCAACCCGAATGCCAGTGTTCCCAATCCAACATGGATGCCAGCGTTCCCAATCCAACCTGAATGCCAGCGTTCCCAATCCAACCCGAATGCCAGCGTTCCCAATCCAACCCGAATGCCAGCGTTCCCAATCCAACCCGAATGCCAGCGTTCCCAATCCAACCCGAATGCCAGTGCTCCCAATCCAACCCGAATGCCAGTGTTCCCAATCCAACATGGATGCCAGCGTTCCCAATCCAACATGGATGCCGGCTGACTGTAGGCCAGTTCTGGGCCAGACTCGGGGGGGCTATGTGGGGAGCACCTGGGCTACAGCTCACTCAGACGACAACACATCAGACTACACTACAGAGAGAGAGAGAGAGAGAGAGAGAGAAATTGTCAGTCTGTGTGTGTGTGTGTGTGTGTGTGTGTGTGCGTGCATGCATGCGTGCGTGCGTGTGTGTGTGTGAGTTTTTGTATTGTGTTGTAATGTATATTTTGTGTAAGCACACAGAGTCGCTTTACCAAGTCAAATTCCTTGTTTCTGCAAACTTACTTGGCCAATAAAACCTGATTCTGAGTGAGTGAGTCAGAGAGATAGAGACAAAGAGAGAGAGAGAGAGAGAGAGAGAGAGAGAGAGAGAGAGAGATTGTCAGTCTGTGTGTGTGTGTGTGTGTGTGCATGCGTGCGTGAGTCAGAGAGAGAGAGACAGAGAGAGAGAGAGAGAGAGAGAGAGGAACAGTGGCAGACAGACAAAGGAGAGATAGATAGGCAAACAAGGGTGATAAGGGAGGATTCAAAGGGAGAGGGGAAGAAAGAGCAAATAGCAAAATGAAGGAGGAAGAGAAGAGAATGAGAGTGTGCACAGACAAAGGAAAGAAAGAACGGAAGGAAGAAAAACTCCCTGTCAGCATCAGGCTCTGAATTAGACTGCAGAGATCAAGTCAACTGCCACACTGATTCAAACACACACACACACACACACACACACACACACACACACACACACACACACACACACACACACACACCAAGACTGATGAAACAAGAGGAGACTGCTGACCTGGATCAGAGCCACCGCTTAGACATTTACATTCCCTTCCTCTACACACACACACACACACACACACTCATAAAAACACCACTGCATTACCATAGAAGAAGGATTGGTCTAGAGACACTAGCATGACCCAAAAGCCTCATCCACACCCATCTCTCTCCCACACTCACAAAATACAAACACACATAAAGCATGCACACACACACACACACACACATATATAGCGTACACACATTGCAAACACACATACATACTGACCTTGCCAGGCGCACACAGAGGCACACACACACACAGGCACACACACACAGGCGCACACACACAGGCGCACACACACACACACACACACACACACACGCACACGCTTCAGGTTAGCGGATGTGGAGGCTCTCTCCTCT
>NC_045153.1:6698315-6700815 GCF_900700415.2 Clupea harengus
CTATTTTTTAACGGTGGCAGTTAAGAAGGGAAATGCAAACACACAGACACAGACATTTCTCACAGACAGGCCGCAGAGAGAGAGGGCAGACAATGCCGCTATTTCCAGCCCATAAATCAGCTCTGCACACACGAGTCTGCTTGTGTGTGTGTGTGTGTGTGTGTGTGTGTGTGTGTGTGTCTGCTTGTGTTTCAGACATGATTGCAAAACAAACCCTCCACTCGCCTTCATTAGTCCATTACTCTTGTAGAGAGACAGAAAGAGAGAGAAAGAAAGAAGAGGAGAGAGAAAGAGAGAGAGTGTGTGTTTGGAATGGGGTAAAGTATGTGTGCCTGTGTTCGTGAGAGAGGCAGAGAGAGAGAGAGGCAGAGAGAGAGAGAGAGAGGGAGAGGCAGAGAGAGAGAGAGGCAGAGAGAGAGAGAGGCAGAGAGAGAGAGAGAGAGAGAGGCAGAGAGAGAGAGAGAGAGAGAGATAGGGAGAGGCAGAGAGAGAGAGAGGCAGAGAGAGAGAGAGGCAGAGAGAGAGAGAGAGAGAGAGAGAGAGAGAGAGAGAGAGAGTGTGTGTTTGGAATGGGGTAAAGTATGTGTGTCTGTGTTCGTGAGAGAGGCAGATGTGTTGGACAGAGAAAGAGAGTGGAAGATTTGGAGGGAATGTATACAGTATATGTGGTGTATGCAGTTTGACAGAGGTGCTCTGTTTGTGTGTGTGTGTGGCATGTACGTGTGTGTGTGTGTGTGTGTGTGTGTGTGTGTGTGTGTGTGTGTGTGTATGTGTGTGAGAAGGTTAATGAATGAGGGTAATGAAGTTGAATGGCTCTGAGAATGGAGCTCAGTAAACTCACTCTTAGCATACTGCTGAGGAATTCTCACACACACACACACACACACACACACACACACACACACACACACACACACACACACACACACACACACACACACACACACACACACACACACACACACACACACACACACACACATTGGCCATCAGCTACAAACAAAGCTCTCTAAACAACACACACTTAGCGCACCTCTTAGCAGTGCAGAGCCAAAGGGCGCTGGGTCACGACTGCCTGTCTGAGACATGGAGGTCATTACAGGCCCAGAGTCAGGGTCTCCTTCATTCATTGTTTATTTTTTATTCTCTCTCTCTCTCTCTCTCTCTCTGTCCCTCCGCCCGTCTGTCTGTCTGTCTGTCGGTCTCTCTCTCTCTCTCTCTCTCTCTCTCTCTGTCCCTCCGCCCGTCTGTCTGTCTGTCTGTCGGTCTCTCTCTCTCTCTCTCTCTCTCTCTGTCCGTCTGTCTGTCTCTCCCTCTCTGTCCATCTCTCTGCCTGTCTATCATTATTTCTATTTCCCTTCAGCTTTCATCTTCTATTCACTCTCTATACCTGTCTATGTCTTTGCTCTCTATACCTGTCTATGTCTTTGCTCTCTATACCTGTCTATGTTTTTGCTCTCTATACCTGTCTATGTTTTTGCTCTCTATACCTGTCTATCTCTTTGCTCTCTATACCTGTATATCTCTTTGCTCTCTATACCTGTCTATCTCTTTGCTCTCTATACCTCTCTATCTATTATGGAAACCCTCTGCACCTCTCTGTCTCCCTCTTCCTCAGTCTCTGCCTTTTCCCCACAGACTCACGGTCTTTCTCCACCTATTGATCCAGCCCTCCAGGGAACTACACTTCCCAAGATGCTCTCTGTCAGTCAACAAACAGGCTCAAGTTCTAATTCCCCTCCCCAACTCATGTCAGTCATGGACGTTGACTGAAGACGCCTCTGACAGCCAGGGCAAGTGGGACAGAACGGCAGCCATATTGATTTCTCTGATCCAGATTCTTTATAGATCCATGCAGAAAGGGAACAGACCCGAGAATGAGCAGAGTTCTAGAACCGAGGACTGAGAACAGAGAACACCCCCTACTCCTTCTGGAATGCCTTCTGTGACGTCTCCCCACACATGGACTCCTGACCTTTGACCCCGTGGGGGTGAAGTGTGTTGGAAAAGATGCTTTTAAAAGCCCTCAGTGTGGGGTTTCAGGGCGGGGTGTAACTGCCCCCAGTTTAAGAGCTGCCCTGCTCTGCTCAACCACTCAGAACCGACGCCCTCCACAGGGGGAAAACACTCGAGTTGGTCTGAGGGTAGGACAGGCTGCACACACCTGCACACACACACACACACACACACACACACACACACACACACACACACACACACACACACACACACACACACACAGCTGACTCAGGCCATTCCACAGCTGCCAGTGTTTTTCAAACAACAGGAGATGAGAGAGAGAGGATGCCTGCCAAGTTCACCTCACACACACACAACCCACCTAAAATAAACTGTGCTGTTACCTCAGCTTTTTCAAGCCATTTCCTGGATGTGTAGGTGTAAGCCTCTGTGTGTACGCACATGTGTGTGTGTGTGTGTGTGTGTGTGTGTGTGAGTGTGTGTGTGTATCATCATTGTTCTGAGTGCAAGGGCCAACGAT
>NC_045153.1:6703315-6708315 GCF_900700415.2 Clupea harengus
CAGATGACCCCACACTGCAGCGCTGTCTGCTACGGTCCCTCTCATGCACACATAATTGATTCATCCCTCTCTCTCTCTCTCTCTCTCTCTCTCTCTCTCTCTCTCTCCCCTGCACTCTTGACCTCTCTCTCTCTCTCCCTCCCTCTCCCTCTCTCCCTCCCTCTCAACATCTCTGTCCTGCTATTTTTCCTGTTGTTTTTTTTTTTCTAAGTTGCTATTACACAATTGCCATCTGAAAACCCCTCTTGCGTATCCCCCTCTCTGGTGTGTGTACACTTACGTACTCTTCCGCTAGCAAATTACCCCTCTCCCTCCTTCTCTTGCTCTCCCTTCTCTCTCTCCCTTCTCCCTCTCTCTCTCTCTTTCCCCTCCCTCCTTGCTTCCTTCTCTCTCTCCCTATCTATCTATATCTTCCTTCTACCTATCTCTCTCTTTCTCCGCTTCCATCCTTTCCCTCCCTCATTCTCTCATTCTCTCCCTCTGTCTCTTTCTTTCTGTCTCTCTCCCTCCTTCTACAAATATGCAACAACTCCCCCAAGGACGGGAGTAAAGGAGGAATTTCCTGCAGGATAACAGGCTTGGAAGAGCCCACCGAAGTGTGTGTGTGTGTGTGTGTGTGTGTGTCCGTCCATCACTGGCCTCAGAGAGGACAGGCGAATTTCATCCATCCCTGGCCCAGTGCCCAGGAGTATGATCACATCTCTTACTTAACACTAACCGCACCCTTCTTCAGGGATTGCACACAGTAAACCCCTCCCAAAGCACCAGCAACCCAAACACCTCCACAGACAGGACCAAGACACAAGCCTCTAGTCCCCAAACACCTCCACAGACAAGACCAAGACACAGGCCTCTAGTCCCCAAACACCTCCACAGATAAGACCAAGACACAGGCCTCTAGTCCCCAAACACCCAAACACCCAGAGCCCAAACACCTCCACAGACAGGACCAAGACACAGGCCTCTAGTCCCAAAACACCTCCACAGACAGGACCAAGACACAGGCCTCTAGTCCCAAAACACCTCCACAGACAGGACCAAGACACAAGCCTCTAGTCCCCAAACACCTCCACAGACAGGACCAAGACACAAGCTTCTAGTCCCTAGATACCCAGACTCTTACATTTCTCTGGGGAAATAAGTGAGTTAAAGAGCAAAGTATTAGGAAAGACTTTAGTGTCACAGATAGTCAAAGTGCTAATATAGTCTTGAAGTCTGTTTACATTGATTTGGCAGCCACATTTAGTTAGAAAACAACACATATAAACAGCTGATTGATAAACCAAGTGAAGAAAAAGAGCTATGTTTTAATTTCACCATGATTTTTTGAAATGTCGTATTAGATAAGGTGTGATAACTAACTATAAATAAATATAAATTCCACATCACAGCTCCCTCATTAAGTACCTGGAGCTTATCAGTGAGAGAGGTAGGACAACTCCCCACCAGAGGTTTAACTGTGTGCATTCCTGCCTCCTTCTGGAGCACCACGCACAGTGTGTGTGTGTGTGTGTGTGTGTGTGTGTGTGTGTGTGTGTGTTAGGCTGCTGAATCGCTGGACCTCAGCTCACCCCGTCTGAGAAATAAGCTCCCTACATCACCAGACCTGAGCCCTGAATGGTCTGAGATCAAAGAAGTGCGTCAGGTTCACAAGTAAGACTGACAGGTCGACGTTGTCCCCCCCCCCCCCCCCCCCTCCTCCTCCTTCACAGCCGCACCACGGGGCACCGACACCGTCTGCGTTGGCACTGCCAGTACTTAACTGCCTGATAAAGTGTGCCAGTTAACCTCAACGGCAGCCTAATCTCCTCCGCAGGAACATTAGGGTGGACGCCAGCCATGCCTCAAAACCTGCCCACACCTGCCTAAACTCCAGCGTACACAAACAGTCCGTGACCAGCAAACAAGCCCGTCAGAGAAGATAAATACAGGCCTAAGTGACACAAATAAGCACCACAAATGACAAAACAAGTGCAGGGAGACAGAAATGAATAGCTACCTTCTGTGTTCAAAAAGCCTATACCTGATATGAGTAAGTATCTTAAAGACACCAGCAGTGATCTGACCTATTTTCTCTTGATTTTCCTGGGTCTCCCTTTAAGGCCCCTATCTCCCGAAGGCAGACAGGCCGCTGCCGGGCCTCAAAATCGGCGCATAAAATAACCAAATCTGCCTGACGTCAGAGAACCATTCGCAAGTCGTGCCCACTCGCTGGACCAATGGTGGAGAGGACGCTGCTGACATCACGTTATGATACTCCTGAGGTTCGGGTTGGCATAAAGATGTTCTGCCTAGGCTTTCTTGCCTGTCGGGCTGCGGCTTATTGTAAGCCTTCCAAACACTGTAACAAAAACAACACCCATCGCATTGACACATATTGCTCCATATCCATCCTAGCGCCGCACGATTCATACTGCATTTACGGCACAATCTATAAATTCTTCATCTTTGACCACTTTGCGTGTTCAGATCAATTGATTGCACACACCGAAAAGATATAGGTCTACTCTTTTCCTCTACATTCATTTTAATTACGAATCGCCTTTCAAGTGTGACTGGGTAAGATGCTAGCAGAGATGTACGCCACATCAGCACAAAACAGGTTAGGGGAAGGCAGAGCGGTCTTAGAGGAATATGGTAACAGTTAAAAATCATGAAAAGGCGTTATTTCATAACCAGATGCTGAAATAAAATAGGCCATGTTCGGTGCAGTTCAATTCGGTGCAAAAGCAGGGTTTTGGCACACGAATCATTCATGGAGATTCCCGTTTAGCCTGCGCCGTAAGGTAATGTCATGCCGTGCGCACCGGGCCTATTGTGCGCAGATTGTAACATGAGCATCCCAGTCTCGCTACAAACTGTCAAGCCACACGGCTGGGGTGGAGTCGGCTGTTACAAACTGCTTTCCCTGCTCTAAAGAGATACAGCACTCTCGACCTAGAGATATCAGGCAACCGTGGCAGCAAGACGGACGAAGAAGCCGTTTCTTAGAAAAAGAAAAGGAATGAAACGTTGCTGATTTCGAAAATGAATTAAGAAAACACACGAGCACACGCCCATACCCAGAAACCCCGAGGCATCCATATCGCCAACGCATCATGGCACCGGCTCGGTTATCGAGTGACGAGACCCTATTTTACATTAAGGGTTAAGTGAACGGTAAAATATGAATGAAAGATTGTTGTAGCCTTCATGAGGCGTTTACATGACGCACCCCAGTCGTCCAAGGCCCTGATGTAGCCTTCCCACGGCTTCCATCCCCTCTGCCCCTGCGGCATACAGCTCCCAGATTGTGAATCAATACACACCCGACCCGGTGACTATAGCAAGCCAACAAGCCAGTCCGACAACCTGCCAGCAACATCGAGTGGATCTGTTTCAGTGCCCTCCGGTTATCTATTCTGCATACAGTGAGAAAATCCTTCTCATTTTGACAGATTTATTGCACTCTGCCGCACTGTCCCCTGTTAGGGATAAGACTACAGTCTACTATGATTCAGATGTATTCCAGTGCATTTGATCTTAGTCTGCTCTCCCATCTTCCCTGCAATGCATGGGCTTGCTTCTTAAATCGACCAATTTTATGAAGCCAGTTTAGGTTCGAAGATATTCACCGAGCCTTTCCTAATAGAGATCTGATTGGGCCCACACACAATTCAGGTTCCTCGCAGTCTCTTCTCATCTGTCTAGCTAGCAACAGACCAACTGGCACGGATGTCAACAGCAAAATTTAGAAGCGAGAGTGTGATCCATGAAAATAGAGCCGCAACCGGCAACAACAGCTAATCTAAGTAGCCTACTTACCGTCAATTATCCTGGGTCTTCTTGTTGCGGCTTCCAAGGAATATGGTAACAATGATTTGGGAAAGACGTGAGGTCGACGCAAATCCCGCAATCCAGGCACCAATCGAATAAAACCAGCCAGTCTTGAGGGTCTTGGAAGCGCCCTATCACCGCTGCTGCCGCCAACCGACCGCTGGATTCGGCTTTGCTTTCTTGCTCGCTCGCTCGTTCTCTCGCTCTGTCTCTCCGTCCGCTTGCTTGCCCGGTGACACACTCACGTCCCCGCTTCCATTCCTTTTCCTCGGGAGGCGCGGACTGATGTGCGTTCTAGGCGTCTCCGTTTCCTGTCCAACCCCTTCTCCCAAAATCAGCCTAGACTAATCAACCGAAACCTCGCACGTCACAGGGAAGGCAGGCGAGGAGAGGGCGTTTTTTCCCCCCAGTGGAACCTCGCTGCCAGTGGAGTGGCCGTATGCGTTCTCGGGGAATGGGATTTAGAGTGGACAACGTGCTGCATTTGGGAGCGAATCCTCTTATTATTTATTCGAACCATCTGCTCTCTACTAAGTCCGTTTATTAAGTTACGCCATTTGGACAAATCAGATTTCATCCATGCCTGAGAAAACTCGGCCTTTTCGGCGTGCTGTGGTAGATGGGAAACCGACATCTGCTTTTAGAAGCCCCCGAGTCAGAGCTATCTAGCGCCGAACGAAATACTGGAATTCATATCCAACCATTACAAGCCTTTTCTCCTCCATAGAAATGCAAATATTTTAACCATAACCACAACCGAACGCAGCGCGCTCTTAGTGTTCTCGTTAGTCAGAAATGGGATCTATTCCTTTATGAAGCAGTAACAGAGGTTCCACAGGGGGTGGTGGTGAAAATAATTCAAACATTGCTAGTTGACACACATACACACACCTGCCCTGTTTGGCAGATGCCCTACCTAAACAGACTGCCCTACAAAAGAGGGGTGCAATGCAGAACCCCATCAGAATCCATGACTCTTATTACTTCTCAGTGTCCATACAACCATTGAAGGTTCTAAGAAAATTGAGGAAGGCTTCTCACCCCCCCCCCCCCCCCCCCCCCCCACACACACACACACACACACACACACACACACACACACACACCCCACCCCTCCTTGTGTAACCTTGTGTATGCTGTATTGTGCCAGTCTTTGTTATGAGCCTTTTATGGCTTAAAAGGCT
>NC_045153.1:6713315-6768315 GCF_900700415.2 Clupea harengus
TGCAATTTCCTTGTAAGTCGCTTTGGATAAAAGCGTCTTCCAAATGACTAAATGTAAATGTTATATTTTTTTCTGTCGGATTCTACCACTAGACCGTCTGATCTGCCTTTGAATGTCATTGTCCGATCAGGTAACAGCCAGGCAGTCAAGGCAAAAGTCGTGCTTCGAATGGCCCCGCCCCTTCTGGGCGATTTGGGGCGAAATTAAAATATCGCCCCAGACCTCTCCCATTGACTCCCATGTTAAATCCATTATTTTTTCACAAAACAGAGCTCTCAATGCATTCTCTAAGGCTTCCGGGAGGGCTCCATGTCGTGTCATAAGTAATGGACGTAAAAGCCTATACAGTAAGTACATCATACAGCTTCGACAGAGGCATATTCTGTCAAGATGGCTCCTGTTCAGTGCAACAACTCGATTCAGAAACTCCTTTTTAGTCGGAGTACTAATGAAGATAAATTGACAACAAAACAATTAGGACTTCCTAGACCAAATGTATCCATTCAACAGGTTTCTACAAAGGGAGGGAAATCCTACATTCAAGAATTGGAACGAAAGAAAATCGCGGTCGTGAAGTGGCTAATGCGGTCTGTATTTCTACATACCACTGTCACTTTTCATAGGTTTCACAGTGTGTTTCACAGTTCGCTTCTGGCACTAACACTGAATTATATTTATGTGAGGACTTATTTAGTTTTTGTAAGCCAATACTTTCAAGATCAGTCACCGATATGGAATTTTAGGGCCGATAACGATAACCGATAATTATTGGTTTATTGTGGCCGATACCGATACGATAACCGATATTTTTTTTTTAAAGATAAAGGGTACAAAAGGTTTTTAGATTTACTTTTTTACAAAAGGTTTTTAGATTTACTTTTTTACAAAAGGTTTTAGATTTACCTTTTTATTTTCTCACATGCAAACACAATAGGGCTGCTGCGACATCAATATTTTAAATCGACGCATCTTTTTTGTGAAATACTCGCAACGCGGTCTGCGTGCCTCTCTTTCAGTTTAGTTTTCAGTAGATAGTGACAAGTTTAGTTGGTCGCCAATTCAGTGGGAAAGTAGTTGACCATACTGTGTGCCTTATATGTTTCGAGTGCTTAAATCATCATTGTTTGACATGTATGTGAGGCATTGTGTGCGAACCTTATGAAAGTAAGGGTTTTCATGAAGTTACTACTGTGATAGATTGTGTATTTGGGCTACATGTGAGTGCACGTTGCTATTAGTATCGATTAGCATGCTAAACGGAGATTTAGTTATGTTCTGTTCTTATGTTGATTCGATGTATTAAGGATGGGTGCATCCTGATAAGATTTGGACTGAATGAGATATGAACGAGATCCATGTTGTCTAGTGTAATGTCCACTCTGATATGTACCTAGTAATATTAGTTGTGTAATTGTTATCATGTAGCAATAACTCATGTTAATGTAATTCAGTGCAGTGCTGATTAGTCCCTGTTCTCATTGCAGACCACACACATATGTACGATCACACGCATCGTCATGTAATGTAAATTGATGAATGCACATTAAAGGGAGATAAAGAAGACTGATTTGGTACTCGAGGGTGTTCTAACAGACTAGAAGCAACAAATACAGTCCTTTCTCAAATGCCTCCGGTATTGAAGTGACCGGCATTACCTCCTGCAGGGTTAGTTTTCTTGGTCATGGTAGCGGCTTCATATTCTTTGAACACGTATTGGCTTTGGCTATGACGAGATTTGAGATGGCTGATAAGGTTAGTGGTGTTGAAGCTCTTTGCCTTGTTTCCTCCTCGTTGTACCTCCAACGAACATGTATTGCACACAGAAACTCTACTATCATCTTTTAATATCATGAAGTAGTTCCACACCGCTGACATGATTATTTCAACGACTGCACCATGCTCAAAAAGTTTAGTGTAGCCAGGCAACGGGGCTATGCGTAACAGGCTAAGCTGGAAAGAATAATTGGAGGGAAATTAGACCTTAAAATTATCGGCTTAAATTATCGGCCGAAATTACGATATCGGTATAATAATATTATAATTTTTTTTTGCACTTATCGGCCACTAATATATCGGCCGCCGATGTATTTCGTTTGCCCTCCGTCTGCCCCCCCCCCCCTCTCTCTCGCTCTCTCTCTCTACAGATCCCTCCTCTCAGCTTACGCTGTGTGTGCTCTGTGGGTTCATGGTTTATGTGGGCACTGCATCAATGTTATGTGCATACTGGCGAGGAGGGTAAAACCCATGGGTGCTAGCGTCTGTTGCCGGGGAGGGCACCTCCTCACTGCACAGCTCTGTGGCGGGGGGTATGACATGGTGTCATGCAGACATGGCAAAGATGTGGCAGTTAAAGTTATACCAAAAAACAGTTCTTCCTTCTTGAACCCACAGTTTCCTGTCAGTCACCTCACATTAAGTTAGAAGCACAGATGTGCAGAGATACAGGACGCCCAATGTTTCACACCCATCATGTAGCGAAACGCATCAACAAAATATCTGAGGAACACTTGATTTGGATTGGCCCCTTCTGGCGCTTAGCAACCAGCCAGTAGATGATGATACACTTTAAAACAAAGATTGAGGGAATACTGTATTTGGGTCGCGCATTTTGGACACTCCACAATCACAGTCATTAAACACAGTGAAAACAGTATATCTTTAAACCATCCAATACCTATCAGCTTCACCAAACCCTTAATCACCATCCAATACCTATCAGCTACACCAAACCCTTAATCACCGGTCAACTCACCAAAACCATGACCATCCTGGAACTGTGAAATTCACAACACTCACACCTCCACTGTAGGCCTGTAACTAACCCTAAACCTAACCCTGTGTCTAATCCTTACTACTTCACCAAAGCCACCCAACAGTGCCCTCATGTAACTAACACTAAACCCAACAGTGCCCTCATGTAACTAACACTAAACCCAACAGTGCCCTCATGAAACTAACACTAAACCCAACCGTGCCCTCATGAAACTAACACTAAACCCAACAGTGCCCTCATGAAACTAACACTAAACCCAACAGTGCCCTCATGTAACTAACACTAAACCCAACAGTGCCCTGATGTCGTGCTTTGGCACCTAGCATGTGCAGAAACTGCAGTCAGCATCTTTTTAGCTAGCGACTGCACTAAAATACTGCAAAGCACGACATTATGTAGGATGTTGAGGCATCGTGACACAAAAGTGTTTTTAATGGTCAGTTTCTGTTCCAGTTATTTATTGCTCACTTCCGTACCGATGAAGAACTTACTGCACCAGTTCCTCTTTCACTTTGCCTGGTCTTCCCTTAAATTTCACTGGACATGACCACTGTCCAGGATTGACCTCGGAGTGACTGGGCTACCCACTAGCCAATCAACGAAGCAGATTTATACTTTTATAATGTTCCATCCAACTGCTCCTTGAATAGCCTGTGATGCCAAACACTGTGTTATGGGACATTCAGTGCTCTCAAATTCAAATGAGCTTTATTGGCATGACAAAAAAATAATTCATATTGCCAAAGCATACATATTAAAAAGAAAAGTACAATATCACATGAAGACACAGAACAGAACAGCTCTCTATGTCTCACTCCTCTGAGTCTGGGATTCACTTCATCCTTTTTGCAACCTCCCAACCTCCCAACCATCTCCTTCCCTCCACCCCCCCCCCCCCCCCCCCCCCCCCCTCCCTCTCTACAGATCCCTCCTCTCAGCTTACGCGTAGGTGTCTGTGCGTGTGTGAGACTGTTTGGGTATCTCTTCTCATCTCCCTCTCATTCTCCCAGTTTCCTGCAGCCATGGCTGGTCAACACACAACCAGACTCCTCTTCGTCTTCACCTCAGTCTCTGTGTGCTTCGTCCTCTTCACCCAAGCTGAAGCCTGCATCACCGGTGGGTATCCGTCAGGGCACCACCACTTCACAAGGGTGGTTTTATTAGAGTCAGCATCTTTTTAGTTTAGTTAGCGACTGCACTAAAATACTGCAAACATGGCATTATAAAGGATGTTAAGGCATCATGAGAGAAAATGTATGTGACACAAAAGTGTTTTAATGGTCTATTTCTTTTCTTCGCTGTTTGTTGTTAACTTCAGTACTGATGTACACTACCCTGAGGGTGTGCACAGGGGTGGCTGGGAGTCTAAAGGTACCAAACCTTTACATTTTCACAACTAGGAGACGTGTGTAAAACAGCTTCAGTGTTCTGCGACTAGGAGAGAGAGGGAAGAGACTCTTGTGTAGAGGCATATTTTCGTGTATAACTTTTCTGTAACCATCTGTGTGAAACAGCCCCAGTGCTTTCTTAACTAGGAAGGAGAGCACAGAGAGCGTTAATGTCATGATGATACGTCTGTCAACATCCATAAAACAGCTTCAGTGTTTTGGCAATATTTTGACAATACAGTCATACCAATAAAGCGAAAACCTTACAAATATGACATATGACAATCAGAGTAATCATTTGGTGCATTTGAATCCTTTAACCATACCTTTAGTCCATTTGAATCCTCCATTTGAATCCTCAAAATTTTTCTGTCATTCCCCACTTTGAACAAGGGGGCCTTTTCAAGCCCCACCTGTCCCTCATCGCTCCAATAAAATGGTAGGCCAAGCTTCAAGTTCTGGGGTTATTCTGCACCTTTCGGATGATCACCGATACCGCACGAGGGGATATCTTGCATGGAGCCCGAGACCTAGAGCGATTGACAGTTGTTTGGTGTTGCTTCCATTTACGAATAATCGCACCAATAGTTGTCTGCTTCTCACCAAGCTGCTTGCCGATGGTTTTGTAACCCATTCTAGCCTTGTGCAGGTCTACAATCTTATCTCTGACGTCCTTGGTCAACTCTTTGGTCTTGCCCATGGTGGTGAGGTTGAAGGTGTGAAGTATGATTCTTTGGACAGGTTTATTTTATACACGTCACCAGTTGAGATCAGGTGTACCTTGTTAGGCCTAATTAGGACTAATCTGTGTGCTTCTTGGGCACATAACTCATCGGGAGCCAGAATTCTTGCTGTTTGCTTGGGGGTTCATATACTTATTTTCTGCATCAAATACAAATAAAGTCATAAATGTTATAAAATGCAGTTTTCTGGATTTGTTTGTTGATATTCTATTTCTCACTGTTAAAATACACCTACCATTAGAATTATAGATCACACATTTCTTTGCAAGTGGCCAAACTTGCGAAATCGGCAGGGGTTCAAATACTTATTTTCCCCACTGTATATATATAATAAGTAAGGGATAATCTATAGTCCGGCGGTCAATATCGATGGACCACATGACAAACAGAACTGCGGCGGTGTGCATGTTAGGCTTATACTGTACTACCTTCTCTTGGCTACACTGATCTGTTAATCATAGGCTATTATTTATTTGCACTTCTGATTGGACTGCATTTCATACCTTAAATGACCGGACTACTTGCGGAATGATATTAAAGTGAAGCACCCGTTGCCAATGACAGGGGTCATTGACTTTTCGCAGCGGTCAATATGAAAAAATATCAGATCTCCAAACCTACCGTTAAATCAACAGAACATTTTGGAAGATTCTGAGGAGTCAATTTCATTGGCTTTGTACCTGCTCTCTGTACAGTGACAACAAAGTTTACTCTAATCTAATTTTAGCACAACCCACGCACCCTGCACATGGCTGGGACTACAGCGTCACTCAACCATAAACTCACCATAAAAGCTATATAGAAATCATACAGGAAAAAAAGAAAAACAAAATGGTTTCCGTCTTCACACATAAACCTGCAGGTGTGTGAAGCATGCCCACCACTTCCTGTTTGAGGCTCCAGAAAAGCATCAAAGTCATTCTCTTGTTGTTGTTTTACATAGCTCCAAAAAGTTGTCTGTTTGGATTTATTGGTTGGATGATAATTGATATACTGTAAATGATTGAATATCGTGATTAATAACATTGATGGAATATATTACATTTTCCAAAATGGTCAACCCAAAAATGCTTATTATACATATATAGTTGACATGTATTATCCATGTATTCTGGTTTTTGTATACACAGTACATACGTCTCAAATGTACTGTATGTATTGTATATATGTATATGCTTTATATAAAACCCAGAGTATATTTCTCAGCATATTTATTTTGTATGTGTGTGTGTGCGTGTGTCAGCAGAGATCAGGGTCGAGCGCGTGGTTTGGTCCACCTCTTTCAACCTCAGCTGTGCACGCTTAACAGGAATGGAGCGCATTGTGACCCTAGACAAGGAGAAACAGCACGTCCATAACCTTACCATCCTGGAACAGGAGATTGCTGTGGAGGTGAACGAAAACCTGCGTCTGCTGGTGGAAGGAGACAGGGTCGTGTACGAGTTCAAACAGGTGACAGAGCGGGAGGCGGGGGTGTACACCTGTGAGCTGCAGAGGAACTACCCCCCACCTTTCAAGAAGGAGGTCCGCATGTCTGCTCTTTTTACAGGTAAATGAGGCACACACACATAACACACACCCAGGCACAAACATGCGCGTACACAAACTCACTCATACATACAAATATACACACATATGCTAGTAGTAGTAGTTGTAGTAGTAGTATTAGTTGTTGTAGCAGTAGTAGTAGTAGTAGTAGTAGTAGTAGTAGTAGTAGTAGTAGCATCAGAAATAAACAGAACACCTTAGGCCAACAGTGTTAATTATATTATATTTAATTTTAATCGGGGGCCTAGGCTACTTGCAGTCATTTACACTACGTCTTGGTTCATTCAAATCTTGGTGCTTACCTTATTAGTTTGTGCTTCATCAGAAATAAACAGAACACATGCCCATCACATTTCTGGTGCCCTTAATGTAGTCTGAGGTATGATATAGTTATTCAGTCACTTTGAAAAAACATGTTAAAGCAACAGTATCCAACAATTTGTAACTTTTTTATGTATGTTTTATTAGCAACTACTTTTATGCATCACCTTCAAATTAATTTCAATCGTATATGGTCATGTGAAGGACTAGCTTTGGTATGGGATCAAACATCATTGCATCAGCCTCTGTTTTTAATGGCCTCATCAGAGTGATATACAGCATATAATGTATTTATAGTCATTGTGATATACGGCATATAACGTATATATGGTCATTGTGATATACGGCATATAATGTATATATGGTCATTGTGATATACGGCATATAATGTATATATGGTCATTGTGATATACGGCATATAATGTATATATGGTCATTGTGATATACGGCATATGATGTATATATGGTCATTGTGATATACGGCATATAATATTATAAGTAGTATAGTGCCTTCCTCTGACTCTCTAAATTCTTGTGTAATTCTGCTTCTGTGAATGAGATGATAATATGTGAACGCTCTGCCCAGCAGAACCCCTACAACAAACGACTCCAGAGCCCGGTCCTCCTCGGCTGAATGCCTCCCAGGAGGAGCACCAGACGAGCCCCGGTCCCCCTCGGCTGAATGCCTCCCAGGAGGAGCACCAGACGAGCCCCGTGCCCCCAGAGGTCTCCCAGCCTCCCCAGGGCCTCTTGCGGGTCTGTATAGGGCTGTCCATGCTCTGTGCCGTGACCATCTTCATCATCCTGGTGCTGGGGGTAAGAGTGTGTCACAGTCTCCACCCGCATACAGATCTCACATGTTGCACAGTGCTGTTTATGTGTGTGGTTCCACAGTGCTGTTTATGTGTGTGGTTAGAGGCTCAAGGTGAGGGGGAGAGAAAGAGAGAAACAGAGGAGAGAAAGAGTCACAGAGAGAGAGGGATATACAAGATATACAAACAACACACACATACTGCTATTGTAAACTATATACTGTATGATGTTCTTTTTGCTGATTCATTCACTGCCACCTAGATCACCTAGAGGTCCCCACATGACACCTATAATGTTTCTCAGGATGTGTATCATGTGTACAAGTACTGCAATTACACACACACAAACACACACACACACACACACACACACAAATACAGACACATGCAGAGTTTCAGATGTGTATCATGTGCACTATATTTGTCTCTAGTCAAATCAGAGTTTCAAAGTTGAGTTGAGTTGCGTTTCTGGGGAAAAGACACCTACCGCTATGATGTACATGAAGGAGGTTCTGAGGTTACACATCACACCTAAGCTACCTACATCCTTGTTCCAAATAGCAAACAAGTAATTTTATATGTGTATCTGTCTGTGTGTGTGTGTGTGTGTGTGTGTGTGTGTGTGTGTGTGTGTGTGTGTGTGTGTGTGTGTGTGTGTGTGTGTGTGTGTGTGTGTGTGTGTGTGTGTGTGTGTGTGTGTGTGTATGAGAGAGAGAGAGAGAAAGAGAGAGAGAGAGACAGATTGACTTACTTTCTATGGCATTTGTCTAAAAGTACTGCATGTTTTATGGAAGAAGTCCCAAAGGGGAAAAGAGGGGAGGAGAGAAGGGGGAAAGGGGGATGAGTGGATAAGGGGAAAGGGGGATGAGTGGATAAGGGGAAAGGGGGAAAGGGGGATGAGTGGATAAGGGGAAAGGGGGATGAGTGGATAAGGGGAAAGCAACACTAAGAGAGGGGGGAAGTTTGTCTATTATTGCCTATCACAGTTTGACACCATGTTTGTCTCTGGTCTGAAGAAATCAAACTATGGTTTGGTAGCTAGAACACAGACATACACATTTCCATTTAGCAGATGCTTTTATCCAAAGCGACTTACATATGTGCGACCTACAATGTATACACATTTAACATTTACACTGATGGCACACTGCACATCAGGAGCAATTAGGGGTTCAGTTCAGCTCAAGGACGCCTCAACAGGGAATCGAACTTCTGATTACTAAACGACTTCTCTACCTCCTGTACCACACACACACACACACACACACACACACCTCAACAGGGAATCGAACTAGCAACCTTCTGATTACTAAACGACTTCTCTACCTCCTGTACCACTGTCGCCCCATACACACACACATACACACACACACACACACACACACAAACATATACACACACACACACACACACACACACTCACACACACACACACACACACACACACACACACACACACACACACACACACACACACACAACCACTCTCTCACACACACACACACACAACCACTCTCTCACACACACACGCAAACACACACAGACACACACACACACACACAACCACTCTCTCACACACACACACACACAACCACTCTCTCACACACACACACAAACACACACAGACACACACAGACACACACAACCACTCTCACACATACACGGCCACACTTTAACACATACACATACACACAGACATACAGAGACACACACAACCACTCTCACACACATCTCACTCTGTGTTTTTTCCTCCTCCAGCACAAACTGCACGGGAACGCCCAGACAAAGAACGAGTACATCAACACTAGACCAGCAGAATCAAACAAGGGGCAGCACTGAAAATGGCCAGGCTGACTATGTTCTGACTATGACACACAAAGTATGTGCATATTATAGACGCATATTAAAATGTGTGTGCTTGGCCTACAAATATGGCCAAAAAAACTCGCTACTGCTCAGTGTCAGCTGTAATTGGTAGACTCTTTATCTGGAAACATAGATGTCATCTTTACCCATTATGTGCATATTATAGACTGACTCTTTGCCTAAGAGCCTTTTAAAAGCCATATTTGGTACTTGCCTTGATATGTAACCTTCTTGTTAATACCAATAAAGAATTAAGTAGTATTGACTCTGTTTGAACCCTCACACACACACACACACACGCACCCGCACACACACACACACACACACACACACACACACACACACACACACACACAATACCTATGATGAGACCCGGACGGCTGCCTCGGTGTGTTGGTGCGCGATGTTTTGTCTTGTTTTGTTAGTTAATTCAGTATTCTCCCTAAAAACCGGGAGCTTTGTCACCAGAGAAATGCTCATGAACATCAGGGTCATACATTCACATTGCACTCCTGTTTTGCATTTTGCATTCTACTTTCCACTTTACTTTTTTATATTCATTGTTTATATATTTGTATCGTATATATTGTGTTTTTTGGTTCTTATGTGTAGGTTCTTATGTGTAGTACTTTTCTTATGTGTAGTACTTATTTGTGTTTTTATGTTTTATGTTATGTGTAGTACTTATTGTGTTTGTATGTTTTTATGTTTACTGTATGCACCTATACACCAGAAAAAATTCCAAGTAGGTGTAAACCTACTTGCCAATAAATCCAATTCTGATTCTGATTCTGATGTACTCTGGGTATTATGTAATGCATATGCACACACACACACACACACACACACATGTATGCATAAACAAACTCACTCACACACACAACCCAACAGGAAGTGGTGTTTGCCCATATGCTCAGGGATCTGGCATGATGACCAGTGATCCAGTCATATTTAAAACAAAGGACATTGCCATTTGTTAAACAGCAGAACACTGAATATTTTAGGGGTAAATAAACGATCAAGCCTCAAAGCTCAACCACAAAACTTCCCACCAGGAGATTCCTCCTATAAAGTATAATAACAGCGCCCTCTTGTGGCTGCATCACTGCATGTTCACAGCATTATAGTATAATAAGAGCGCCCTCTTGTGGCTGCATCACTGCATGTTCACAGCATTATAGTATAATAACAAACCCCTCTTGTGTCTGCATCATTGCATGTTCACAGCATTATAGTATAATAACAAACCCCTCTTGTGTCTAAATCACTGCATGTTCACGGCATTATAGTATAATAACAAACCCCTCTTGTGTCTAAATCACTGCATGTTCACAGCATTATAGTATAATAACAAACCACTCTTGTGTCTAAATCACTGCATGTTCACAGCATTATTGTATAATAACAAACCCCTCTTGTGTCTAAATCACTGCATGTTCACAGCATTATAGTATAATAACAAACCCCTCTTGTGTCTAAATCACTGCATGTTCACAGCATTATAGTATAATAACAAACCCCTCTTGTGTCTAAATCACTGCATGTTCACAGCATTATAGTATAATAACAAACCCCTCTTGTGGCTGCATCACTGTTTCTTCGCAGCATTCTGAAAACTAGACATGTTAGAAAGCACAGTAACCAGTAGTCTCTGATCCCATCTAAACTAATCAGGCTGTTTGGAGTATCCCACGGCAACCACGTCTTACAGCCCTCACCTCTACATAACCTCTGTGTAATGACTGACCCCTAGATTGTAGGTTTCATTCTTGTGTGTGAAGAATTGTTGACATTTTTCAGCTGTGCTCGGAGTATATATGATAGTGAAGGCGAAGGTGGATTGGTTAAGCTCTGAGCTTTTCTGTACTAAAAGTGGCTTAATAACGCCAGTCAACATTCACAGTGAACATCATTAATGGGTCACAGTGAACATTTTTGGTATTGATGTTGAGCAGTCATAGGGGACAGAGACATCATTAATGGGTCAAAAATGTTTTCAACAATTATTGATATTATTGAGTCTGATTCTTCCATGATGGCGATGCAGATTATATTTCACATAACAGCCCATGTACTACTAAATTTCCTTCGGGATTAATAAAGTATCCATCTATCTATCTATCTATCTATCTATCTATCTATCTATGTCAACCCAAAAGCCATGTGATTATTCCCAAGACCGAAACTAGGCTGCATCTGTCAGAGCTATTTCTCACAGATAAGCTGTTACAATTATGGTAATGCTTCACTCAAGATGAATGAGTATTCATTTTTAAATGTATGTAAAGTGAAACTCTCAGTTAGTGGGTGTACATTAGGTAGGTCAATTTTGTCAAACTAACGCAATTAAGACGTTGATAACCGCAAATATCCTGAAACGACGCTTCTAATGACTGGTCTCGAGCAGTACGTACCAATCTGACAACAACAACTGCCAGTGCATAATTCTGTCTGACTATAACAGTGGACACCTCCATTACCAAACCATGACTGAGCATTATCCTCAGTCAGCTCCATTACCAAACCATGACTGAGCATTATCCTCAGTCAGCTCCATTACCAAACCATGACTGAGCATTATCCTCAGTCAGCTCCATTACCAAACCATGACTGAGCATTATCCTCAGTCAGCTCCATTACCAAACCATGACTGAGCATTATCCTCAGTCAGCTCCATTACCAAACCATGACTGAGCATTATCCTCAGTCAGCTCTATTACCAAACCATGACTGAGCATTATCCTCAGTCAGCTCCATTACCAAACCATGACTGAGCATTATACTCAGTCAGCTCCATTACCAAACCATGACTGAGCATTATCCTCAGTCAGCTCCATTACCAAACCATGACTGAGCATTATACTCAGTCAGCTCCATTACCAAACCATGACTGAGCATTATCCTCAGTCAGCTCCATTACCAAACCATGACTGAGCATTATCCTCAGTCAGCTCCATTACCAAACCATGACTAAGCATTATCCTCCTAACAATTTACAGCAAGTCACTGAAGTCAAAATGTCAGTGTGGCTCAATTTACCCAACATAACATGACCAAAACAAACAATATTTTAAACATAGAATTGTGGCTAATATGTTCTAACAGTACAATGAATGGAAAGGGATGAGTTTTCACGAATACATCTTGTCCTGTTAGACAGCCATCGCGACCCCTGACTGCACAGTTCACGTGTCATTCACGAGTCTCACATTGGCATAGGCAGCTGTCAGTGACAGAGGATGATAGGTGAAAATTCACCCTAGTTACCTCAGGACTCCGGAGCTGCATATAAGCATATTTATTAGACAAACAACAATTGCAATCGGGCTCACTCCCAGCACAAGGCTGAAAGTGAAGCAATGATAAACACATCACACAAGGTTTATATAGACAGAAGTTGAGCATTCAGCAGGGATAATCACGTGGTGGATTTCTCACGTCCGAGGCAAGGATGGAAGTTTTGCAAGGTTGGAAGAAGCACAGTTCGACCCTTCTTATCTCTTCTGGTCTAAACATGCTCTTGTACATATGCAGACTAAGTGGCACCTAATATTCTAAGTTACACACGCACACAGAAACACAGAAAAGCCATGTTTCTGTTTCATAAGCACATGATTCATACAAGGAATTAATAATACAAGGCACTTGATTATTATATTCTTAAGTCATTAACAGTGTTTGGAAATTATCTCCATCAGTCCCTCCTTTTATCCGTTTCAATGGATAATTCAAAATCACCATCAAAATCACAAATCATCTTTCTTAATTCGTCAATTATCAATTTCAATGGATAACCTCAAAATCATCACTCTGAGCTTCATCACATGGATTTTCGGAACAGAGATCATTACTGACCATTATTTCATCTCATCATAAGTCAATCATCATTTTTCACATCACACATTTGTATACTTTGCATTTGTAGGCCAACATAGTGGGTGTCGAGTGTGAGTGTGAGTGTGTGTGTGTGTGTGTGTGTCATTAGCTCGCCTAGGCTTCAGATAACATTCAAACAAGGCCTCTTTGCTGTGTCCTTGAAGGCCCTGTTCCCCATCAGGCATTCTGCAGATCACATCGGCTGTTGAATATTACTGGGCAGGAAAATGTAAACAGTCTCTTTGTGGAAAGTGTGTTTGGGCAGTCTGGTTTTCCCATCACCACGGATGATCTTTAGGTAGGCCCCATCGCGGACATTTGACCAAGACCGGTGCCTGTTGTGATCAATATGTTAACAGTACCAAAATGTAGAGCAGTACAGTTATTATCAAAAGTTTCACACATTGTTTCATTTTTCCCTTGTAACTCCCCATGACTTCACAGAGATAGGACCGCCCCGCCCTCCCAGTATCCACTAGGCTCTTTTACCCCACTGGACAGTGTTGTTTTCTTCACCAGGTTTGAGACGAAAAATTGCCTAACGCAAAGAATCCCCTTTGTAGCTGGACTTCTGTCACAGTGGCCCGGCCTTGGAAAACTGTAGAGGAAGACAGCTCCTATCCTCTGTCTCTTTCTAAGAAGGCTTACTCGTTTACAATGTGTTAGATGTATCCAGGTGGCTCTCTCCGCTATTTTGACTGTGGTAGATGTTGACAGTAGCACTTTGTATGGTCTGTCCCACTTGGGCAAGTGGCAGTGTTTTCTTTTGGAGGCTGTTGATTAGGACCCAATCTCCTGGCCCAACCTTGGTTTCAGCTTCACAGGTTCCTGCGGAGCACAGAGAGTTCTGAGAGCATTTTGCTAATTCACATTTTTGCCATATATTCTGCAAATGTATATTCAATCTCTTAGTCTGTTTCAGCAAATGGTTTGAGTGTTGAGGCAGTGTAGATTCTTCCATACATCATTTCAAACAGTGATAACAACATGCATGCTTAATATCACTAATTTCACTCTAAGATTCTCAAATTGCTTTTAATAGTTCGGTTCATTCTTTTCTACCAGTCCTGCTGACTGGGGGTTGTATGAACAGTGATTGTCTATGGCTAGACAATATTTCTTTCTTTCGTTGGGATTTAACTCAATAAAATCAATAATGAATGATTAAACATCTTTCTCATGAAATATAAAGTACAAATATATGCTTACTATCCCCACTTATTGAGGCATGTTTTCACCATGGCTCAATATTGCAGCATATCTTTTAATATTGTGAGATCTAATTCTTCAATTGTGTATGTGTCAGATGGTTGTTGTAGTTTGGCCTGGTTAGTGGCCTTGTCTGCTTTGTGGTTTCCCAATGAAACCGGGTCTTTTGCATGTGTGTGCGCAATCAGTGCAATTAGTTCCGCTGCCTGTGCGGAATAGTGTGGAAGTAGTGGCTATGCGTTCAAGGTTTATTAGCTTGAACCATCAACAAACAATAGTTAAATCAGCTTCTGGAAAAGGCATATCTTGTAGGTCAGCTCTGGCTGCCATAGTTTTTATCTGTCCTCTGCCGTAAGTAAAAGTGTAACTGGGTTAAATGTCACGCAGCGCTCAATATTGATATGAGGCTGAGTGAGCAAAAAAAAAAAGTACGCATGTGGAACTTTCAGTGTAAGTGTCTGTTTAGTACAATAGGAGCAGAGGCCTGCACCGCCAAGGCTGCAGCCACTACTGCTTGTAAACATTCAGACATTGCTTGGGCTACTGGATCTAGCCGGGTTGACTAGTATGCCACTGATATCAACTTTAAGTCCCCACTTATGCATTAACACAGATGTTATATAACCTTTTTTACAGTCTACAGTTTGTACGAATGGCTTTGTCATGTCATGGATGTGCTAGGACAGCAGAACTGACCAACAGTTGTTTTATCTGTTCAAATGCCTGCTTTCCATCTTCAGGCCTTTTAATAATATCTCCTGCTGACCTGGGCTGAGAATAAAGTAAACTCTGCAACATTTGTGTTTCTAACGCGTGGTTAGGAATCCATTATCTACAGAAGTTAGTCATTCTCAGAAAATACATCATTTATTTCTTTGTCTGTGGCTGAGGTGCTTTTTAAGATAGCTTTACTTTAGTGGACCACAGCTGCTAATGTTGTGGCCTTGTTTCTGCTAAAAATCTTAACAACGCCAGGGTATGTTGTTTACAGGTCTTCTTATCTGGAGGAACAGCACTAGATGTTCAACAACAATTGACTGTCCCTCGAACTGTAGCTAAGTTTGAGCTCATGGCTTGTGAGAATACAGTCTTTTGAGCCAGCACTCAGCCCCCACCCATCCTGTCTTAGTCCAATGTATCAGTCTAGGTTAATGTAGTTAGTGTGACAGGCTTACATTTCTCTTAAAATCTTTTTTGGGCTTAACAGTGTATATTCTATACATAATAATATTTTGGGACATCATTGTTTCATTTATTCTAAAACCCATGTATTGTTGGAACAATTCTAATGCCCAACCCACATCACATCTCTTCCTAATAAGTTTGTAGGGCATGTTTTTGAAACATAATCTGTATTTTGAAATATCTCTCCTGTTTCAAACTCTGCTTTTAGATGTCTCTTTCTTCTTACAACCTTACTGTTCTGGGCATCTAATTCTCTGATTACTGCTCAGCAGGCACCAAAGTCACATAAAACAAAACAAAACAAAAAATCATTGGCTTTCTTGCCACCATTAACGTTAGCTTTGCTCTGTTTGGTGCAACCAATAATGTAAAAACATTTTCAAATCAGTGTTACAATTTTCTTCTTGTTGTAGACATTTTAAACCACCTCTTATTGCTATTATCATGTGCGTCTTCTGCTTTTGACGCACTTTTTCCCATTTGTAAGTTATTTTATGTATTTCTCTTAATACCTCTAATAATAACTGCTCTTGAAACCTTTTAAATTACCTTTATCTTATTCTTCACACTAGGGTTAGTTATGTTTCTATTTTCAGACTCTCATAGTTTGTTCTTGAGATCGCAATGCTGAGTCAACCCGAGCCCGACCAGAGGTCCTCCGTCTCTCTCGTTTTGTGAGGAGGTTGAGGCCAGGGGATTTCCCTGGGGTGATCAGTCCCCTACTGGTTCCGGGTCAAGGCATCTCAGTAATGCGAAATCAGTCCTTTAATTACATAAATTATGACTATAATTATCTGTGTTTTACCCATTGTAAAAAGTTTGTCTCAATCCCACAGAAAAATAACACAGGAGTATCTCTGACTCTTGCAAATTCTTTCAGGAATATATCTAAAACAGTTAGTATCAACCCCACAGGTAACACAAGGTAAGGGGGAATGGATAGACCTTTAAGAGACTTCTCCGGAGTCGTCTAGAAATCAGTCTAGAGAGTTTGTACAGGCTTCCAGTGGCCAAGGGGATATATCTCTCATTTACCCCGAAGAGTTTGTACAGGCTTCCAGTGGCCAAGGGGATATATCTCTCATTTACCCCGAAGAGTTTGTACAGGCTTCCAGTGGCCAAGGGGATATATCTCTCATTTACCCCGAAGAGTTTGTACAGGCTTCCAGTGGCCAAGGGGATATATCTCTCATTTCCCCCGAAGAGTTTGTACAGGCTTCCAGTGGCCAAGGGGATATATCTCTCATTTACCCCGAAGAGTTTGCGGAGGACCCCCTACCACGTAGGTTTATCTCTCATTTACACCCCGAGAGTTTGCGGAGGACCCCCTACCACGCAGGTTTATCTCTCATTTACACCCTTTTTACATAGCTAGCAAATTCGTTCAACACACGAGGCAAGCAGGAATATCTCTAACAAGTTTGTAACCTTAAAGAATTCCTTCTCTACCCCGCGGAGAACAGGCAACACAGCCCCACTCGAAGACACGTGTACACAAAACCGAAACAAACAATAAACCAACAATATACTACCGTGCACTTACAACAAACAAACAATATACTCACAAACAGCTCGGAGTCCACACCCTACAGTCCAATTATTTTCCTTCACTCTCGGCTCTCCCCGCTGGCAGGCCCTGGCCTCCTTCCAATTCAATTTGGAGGTCTTTTGAAAAACAGAGTCTCGTACTCCTCCGTATGGTTCAGGTCCTGATGATTAGCCCAGCGTGGAGAGCCGTTGAGGTTGTTGGAATCCCGGTCACGAGCCCCCAAATATGATAGGTGAAAATTCACCCTAGTTACCTCAGGACTCCGGAGCTGCATATAAGCATATTTATTAGACAAACAACAATTGCAATCGGGCTCACTCCCAGCACAAGGCTGAAAGTGAAGCAATGATAAACACATCGCACAAGGTTTATATAGACAGAAGTTGAGCGTTCAGCAGGGAAATCACGTGGTGGATTTCTCACGTCCGAGGCAAGGATGGAAGTTTTGCAAGGTCGGAAGAAGCACAGTTCGACCCTTCTTATCACTTCTGGTCTAAACATGCTCTTGTACATATGCAGACTAAGTGGCACCTAATATTCTAAGTTACACACACGCAGAAACACAGAAAAGCCATGTTCCTGCTTACATAAGTACATGATTCATATAAGGTAATTAATAATACAAGGCACTTGATTATTATATTCTTAAGTCATTAACAGTGTTTGGAAATTATCTCCATCAGAGGAGGTGTAGCTCAGACATGCAGAGGAGTGCACAAGTAAAAATGAAAAAAAAAAGTTCTCCCTTTTTTATCCAACAGATCATAAAGATTAAGATTATGGATAAATTGGGTAGTTAACTGATAGTATGATAAACAGTCATTAGATGGCCACAATTGATCATCTGTTACCATTTGAAGTAGACTAATTAGACTAAGTGTGGACGGGCTCGGTTGCCACTGTCATGTCCATTGTATTGTGGCTCACTCGGCCAGTCTAGTAGGCTAGTCTAGTAACAATCCAATATATCATTAACAGTAGCTTCTGTGTGTGTGTGTGTGTGTGAGTGTGTGTGTGTGTGTGTGTGTGTGTGTGGGTGTGTGTGTGTGTGTGTGTATGTGTGTGTGTGTGTGTGTGTGTGTGTGTGTGTGTGTATGTGTATATGTGTGTGTGATTAGAGAAATAGTCAACCGTAGGTTATGCTATATGTATAATATGTTTGTGTATTTTAAGTATATGTCCTTTTGAAAAATGGATAGGTAGAGTTGAGAATGGTAGAGTAACAACACCAAGAACATGGGTTCAGTACCCAGGAAGTTAATGCATTGATGAAAATGTATATCTTTACTATGCTGTAAAAGTTCCACTCAATGAAAGTGTGAAGTGCAATGTGCAATGTACAATTCAATTCAGTTCAATTCAATTCAATTCGATTCGATTCGATTCGATTCGATTCGATTCAATAGAATTGTCTCAAGGCGCTTATATAACACTTGTATCTGAATGTGTGTGTGTTTGTGTATATAACACTTGTATCTGAGTGCAGCTCTGGCCTGCTCCCTTCTGTGGCGATGTAAATCAAGGGAAGAATTGAAACTTAACCTTTGTGTGTACAGTGCAGCTGATTGCTGTAGGTGTTTCCTCATTCTGTAAGTGTTTCCATCACAGAAACTCCCCCGTGGAAATAAGAGTGTAACCGTCACCAGCTATTTCAGTAAGCCTTGTGGCTTGGTCCTTATTCTGTGTAATGACATTTTCTGGGCCAGCCCCACGCATATGGATCCCCCCCCCCCTTTTCTGAGCTGGGTTCTGCTTAAGGTTTCTACCACTGGGACAATAATACTATAATTAATAGTGCTAAATAAACAAATAAAACTGAATTTAATTGACAGATGTTGATTCTGGACTGGGCCCGGTCCTGTTCTGGTTCAAATCTAGGTCTGGAATGGGCCCGGTCCTGTTCTGGTTCTATCGGATCTGGTTCTGATCAGACCACTGACATCTTCTCCTCTCCTCCATTGGTGTCTTTCACTGCAGGTCCAGTACAGCGGGATCGGGATCTTTTATTTTCAGTTCTGTGTTGACTAAGGTGTTATTAAGTATTCAGGGTTCCCACGGTACCTGGAAACCATGGAAAACATGGAATTTATTTTTTCATTTCCCAGGTTTGGAAAAGTCATGGAAACTGAGCAAAAGTGAACACTTACATGGAAATTGAAGCAGTTGTCCTGGAAAATTTTATTGGATGATGTGTAAAATAGTAATAAAATTAAACTATTGAGCACAGAATTAAGATGAGTTTATAAAAACCCTTTACATGTGAACAGCTTTTACTGTAGATAGAAATGGATGATCCCAGGTTGTAGAGCATGCTCTTGGCATCCTATCTGGTATGTTGGAATTTGATGCAGGCAACCTGGTGATATGGACTTTAAAAGTATAGTTTCGGATTGGTGGACTTCGGGAATAATAACGACAAACGTTACTCGCAATCTCAATAGAAGGGTCAAATACATGCATTTCCCAGCCAACACGGGAGCCTTGACATCTACAGTGAAATTTCTTATGCAAGTTTATCCTCAAATGTAAGTAGCTGTGTTTTAACTGTGTGGTAAACCTGGGGTTATCAACGTTAGTTAGTAAGCAGTTCAATCTTGCTAACTAGCTAGCTGAACTTGCTAGCTAGTTAGCTCCAACTTGCTAGCTAGCAGCTTACACTAGAATTGTTGAGGTAATTTTTACCTTGCTTTTAAAATACTAGAACTATGTTTGATCCCCATATGTATTTCACTCATTGACTTTTTCTAAAACCGTGTTATTCACCACATTTAGGTTTTTAATTTGGATTTATTAATGATGGTTAGCAAGCACATGCAGTGCAATCTTGCTAGCCAACTGTAGGTAGAGATAACGTATTTCCGCTGGGATCCGTTTTGAAACCGGAAGTTGGAACTTTACTACGGTCTCTGGTTGGTTAAAACTTGTCATCTGACCTGAACAGCCAATCACTTGTGTGTTTAGTCGTATGACTTTGTAAAAGTTCGGTTAACAAGTCAGTTGAGTATTGAGCCGTATAACTTCGCAGAAATAAAGAAAAATACAAAAAACGATTGTTTAAAAGGCAGGCGATCGACACAATTTCTCTACGAAAAAGTAAAGGTCCTGGTATTAGCCAGTCAAACAGAGTAAAGCACCCACTTCCGGTTTCAGTACGGATCCCACCGGAAATACGTTATCTCTACCTACACCAACATTCAGCTTGCTAACTAACTAGCTAGTGTTGGCTAGCTTGCATTGCTAGCTAACTACCAATACATTTTCACATTAGGCTGTGACATTACTTCTATACTAGTTGACATGACCAGTCTAGTCTTGATCAATTTTGTAACATTCATTCTTATATCTATTTTTAGCTATTTTGTGATTTTTCATTTAAAAAAAAATAAAAAATGATACTACTAAATAGGAACATTTGGGGTGAGACATTTTTGAGAGAACATATATCAATCCCAGTGCTCATGTGTCTCAAAGTTCCAGTTCAATACATTGTTGTTCATCTACAGCTTTTTGCATTATTTCATGCATTGATATTATCAATAAGACATAATCTCTAAGCATTTTACAATGTAGACTTGACTGGCACATCTTTTAAATCAAGTAAGTAGTCAGGTGTCCTAGCTAGGGGGTTGTGTGTGTGTGAGGGGAGGGGGCGCGGATGGGGGCGGAAAGCTTCAGGGGCCTATAGATCATCACTTGATATGGTACCTGGAAAATCAGGAGGTAGCATGGAATTTTTTTTCAATGCAAGCGTGGGAACCCTGGTATTTTCCTTCCCGGGGATTCCCACTGACTTTACCTATAATTCCAGTTCTATCAGCATCTGAAGTAAACGTGACTTGACATGTGCTCCATACAGACTGTGTGACATATAAAAGCCCACAGGCAGTGACATACCTCTGTCACGGAGCCTGTTTTAAGCCTCATGCGCCTAAAGATGGAGAGAATGGTGAGTAGCTTCCTTCTCATTTTAACTAGAAGTGAGTCAAATTTCTGCCTCAGGCACAGCAGCGGGCAGCCCTCTCTCCGTGAGGACCCTGTTCCATCCTCTCCCTGTCTTCTGTTTCTCTTCTCCTCTCCTCTATTCTCTTCTTCTACCTTGTCGTGTCTTCTCTTCTGTTTCTCTTCTCTCTTCTCTTCTCTTCTTCTCCCTTGTCATGTCTTCTCTTCTGTCCTCCCTCTCCTCTCTCTCTCTCTCTCTCATTCTCTGGCTTCTGGAATAACAGCTCTATTTAAAGGCCATTGTCTGTCATTCGGGTTCCAGTGTTATTTTGGGCATATAGCTCCATTTTTGTTTAAGATAACCATGCTTTAACAGAGCTAATGTTTCATTAAGCCATTATTAAAACACAGATAAATGCCCAAGTTAAAGACTTTGATCAGTGTCTGTGGTTCTATCAAATACCTTTATAGCTGCACACTGCCGTGAGAGATTCTTATGTCCTTTGTATGAACGGCCATCTAGTGTCCAAACTATGTCATTGCAGAATTTCTTCCTGGAGTAACTTTGAAGAATGAAAAGCTTGAAGTTCAATCAAAATGAAACAGTGAAAATTAGGTTGGATTTTTCTGTGTGTTCTATTTTTAGTTCCCTACAAGTAGCTCTGGTTAGGACGTAGTTAAAGCCATGAACAGCAGGCTGGGAAGCAATACACACACCAACACACACCAACACACACCAACACACACCCACACACACACGCACACACACACACACAAATGGGTCAATGACCCACATGACAATGACAAATGACCAACCAAATAAAGCTTCTTATGTAGTGAACAAGAGAGTGTTAATGAATTTGAAACAGCCATTTTTATCATTTCCACTTCATGTCTTGTCAGACCTCTGTGTATACCATCCATTTTGTAACCAGATGACAATTATTCTTGCCACACCTGGACAAGATCAGTTTTAGACTTCTGTGAGGGTGACATATGATGAATTTACAAACTGTCATTCGTCAATCCGCCAGTTTGCATTATACCTTTAAATGAGCCCTTCCTTCATAAACCTGCTCTGAAATCCCCAAACCAGACTGGGACAGCCTGAGCCGAGCTCTGCGATCCGAGTGGCAGGATGTGCCCTGTGGGTTCATGGTTTATGTGGGCACTGCATCATGCACGCATGGTAGGTGGCATGGCATGGCATGGCATTGTGCAGACATAGCAAAGCTTTGGCAAGGCATCATGTGTAACCTGTGTTGTGTAGGTAAACACAGCCCTGCACCGGACTCAAACTGGCAACCACGGGCATTGAGGGGCGGGCGTACTGTCAACCTCGGGCATGGGGGGCGGGCGTACTGGCGAGGAGGGTAAAACCCATGGGTGCTAGCGTCTGTCGCCAGGGAGGGCACCTCCTCGCTGCACAGCTCTGTGGCCGGAGGTATGAAAGGGTGTCATGCAGACATGGTAAAGATGTGGCAGTTAAAGTTATACTAAAAAACTGTTCTTCCTTCTTGAACCCACAGTTTCCTGTCAGAGTCACCTCACATTGTGTTAGAAGCACAGATGTGCAGAGAAACAGGACGCCCAATGTTTCACACCTATCATGTAGCGAATCACATGAAAACAAAACATCTGAAGAACACTTGATTTGGATAGGCCCCTTTTGGCGCCTAGCAACCAGCCACTAAATGATCATACACTTTAAAACAAAACCAGCCAGTAGATGATCTTGTTGAGCTTTGCCTGGTCTTCCCTTAAATTTCACTGGAAATGACCACTGCCCTGGATTGACCTCGGAGTGACTGGGCTACCCACTAGCCAATCAACAAAGCAGATTTCTACTTTTATAATGTTCCAATCCAACTTGAATAGCCTGTGATGCCAAACACTGTGTTATGGAACATTCAGTGCTCTCAAATTCAAATTCAAAAGAGCTTTATTGGCATGACAAAAAAATTCAATTCATATTGCCAAAGCATACATATTAAAAAGAAAAGAAAAGTACAATATCTCATAAAGACAGTGCACAGAACTGTTCTCTCTGTCTCACTCCTCTGAGTCTGTGATTCACTTGATCCTTTTTGCAGACTGCAATGCAACACTTTCATCACCTACACGCACACACACGTTTTGTTTATTCCTTCACCACCTACATTAAGTCTGTCTTTTTGTCCTCCATCCTGTTAATCTATCTTTCTCTTTCGTTCTCCCACTCCTCTACCTCCCTCCCCCTCCCTCCCCTCCCCCTCTCTTTCTCCCTCCCTCTCCTCTCTCACTCTCTCTCGCTCTCTCTCTCTACAGACAGCTTACGCTTAGGTGTGTGTGCGTGTGAGACTGTTTGGGTATCTCTTCTCATCTCCCTCTCATTCTCTCAGTTTCCTGCAGCCATGGCTGGTCAACACACAACAAGACTCCTCTTCGCCTTCGCCTCCCTCTCTGTGTGCCTCGTCCTCTTCACCCAAGCTGAAGCCTGCATCACCGGTGGGTATCCGTCAGGGCACTATCACTTCACAGGGTATCTGTCAGGGCACTACCACTTCACAGGGTATCTGTCAGGGCACTACCACTTCACAGGGTATCTGTCAGGGCACTATCACTTCACAGGGTATCTGTCAGGGCACTATCACTTCACAGGGTATCTGTCAGGGCACTACCACTTCACAGGGTATCTGTCAGGGCACTATCACTTCACAGGGTATCTGTCAGGGCACTATCACTTCACAGGGTATCCGTCAGGGCACTACCACTTCACAGGGTATCCGTCAGGGCACTATCACTTCACAGGGTTTTTTTTAGTTAGTTTTGTTAGCGGTAGCACTAAAATGCTGCAAAGCATGGCAATATGAGGGATGTTAAGGCATCATGATGTATGCGACACAAAAGTGGTTTTGATGGTCAGTTTTCTTTTGTTTGCTGTTTGTTGTTAACTTCAGTACTGATGTACACTACCTTGAGGGTGTGCAGAGGGGTGGCTGGGAGTCTAAAGGTCCCAAACCTTTACATTTTCACAACTAGGAGACGTGTGTAAAACAGCTTGAGTGTTCTGCAACTAGGAGAGAGAGGGAAGAGACTGTTCTGTTGTGTAGAGGCATATTAACCATCTGTAACCATCTGTGTGAAACAGCCCCAGTGCTTTCTTAACTAGCAGGGAGAGCACAGAGAGCGTTAATGTGTGTCTGTGTATTATCATGATGATATGTCTGTCAACATCCATAAAACAGCTTCAGTGTTTTGGCAATATTTTGACAATACAGTCATACCAATAAAGCAAAAACCTTAAAAATATGACATATGACATAGAGAATTCAATCAGAGTAATAATTTGGTGCATTTGAATCCTTTAACCATACCTGTAGTCCATTTTATCCTAACTGACTGTTATGACAAAGTATAGACTGACTATTTCACAGCATCTATCAGTGTGTCCCTGGGCAGCCTGTGTTTCCTGAGTAATACACACTATATATAAGGGATTTATTTTACGATAATGACCGCTGGACTATACATTATACCGCTTATTATACGGTTACTTGCCAAAACCATAGAAGACATTCCTCCAAAATACCTCTTTTTAATGATTTTGTTGCCGTTTTGTGATTTCCGCCAAGAAAAAAATTGTTCTTCACACAAATAGAACTTTAAAGTTTCAAGTGCTGTGTAGCAACCCATTACTTGCTGACTTCAAGTTACAATGACTTTCCGTTACCTTAAATGACCAAACAACTTGCGGAATGATATTAAAGATGTGAATTAGAAGCACCCGTTGCCAATGACAGGGGTCATTCATTTTTCGCAGCTGTCAATATGAAGAAATATCAGACCTTACGAATGCTGGGGTGGCCCATTCAAATCAACAGAACTTTTTGGAACATTCTCAGGAGTCAATTTCATTGGCTTTGTACCTGAACTCTTTACAGTGACAAAAAAGTTACTAATCTAATTTTAGCACAACTTACGCACCCTGCACATGGCTGGGACTACAAGCGTCACTCAACAATAAACTCACCATGAAAGTTATATAGAAATCATACAGGAAAAAAAGAAAAACAAAATGGTTTCCGTCTTCACACATAAACATGCAGGTGTGTGAAGCATCCCCACCACTTCCTGTTTGAGGCTCCAGAAAAGCACCAAAGTCGTTCTCTTGTTGTTGTTGTTTTACATAGCTCCAAAAAGTCCACAGCTCCAATGACTAGCAAAACATGATATTAGAAATCCTAAGAGTTGCCTGTTTGGATTTATTGGTTGGAAGTTAATTGATATAATGTAAATGATTGAATATCGTGATTAATAACATTGATAGAATATATTACATTTTCCAAAATGGTCAACCCAAAAATGCTTATTATACATATATAGTTGACATATAAAATATGTATTATCCATGTATTCTGGTTTTTGTATACACCGTACATACATCTCAAATGTACTGTATGTATGTATATATGTAGATGCTTTATATAATACCCAGAGTATATTTCTCAGCATATTTATTTTGTATGTGTGTGTGTGTGTGTGTGTGTGTGTGTGTCAGCAGAGATCAGGGTCGAGCGTGTGGTTTGGTCCACCTCTTACAACCTCAGCTGTGCACGCTTAAAAGGAGATGAGCGTATTGTGACCCTAGAGAAAGAGAAACAGCGCGTCCATAACTTTACCATCCTAGGACAGAATACCGCTGTGGAGGTGAACGAAAACCTGCGTCTGCTGGTGGAAGGAGACAGGGTGGTGTACGAGTTCAAACAGGTGACAGAGCGGGAGGCGGGGGTGTACACCTGTGAGCTGCAGAGGAACTACCCCCCACCTTATAAGGCTGAGGTCCGCATGTCTGCTCTTTTTACAGGTAAATGAGGCACACACACATAACACACACGCAGGCACACGTACACACGCTCACTCATACATAACACACTCCCAGGCACACACATGCGCGTACACAAACTCACGCATACATACAAATATACACATATGCTAGCAGTAGTAGTAGTAGTAATAGTAGTAGTAGTATAGTAGTAGTAGTAGTAGTAGTAGTTGTTGTTGTTGTTGTTGTTGCTCTCCTTATCCCTGTAACAGTAACCCTATGAGCACAGTGTATACCCACTAAGCTCTATTTGTATGTATCATGTATATACCACCTGATGTTTGTATATATATTATGTACATCTACCAAATGCATGCTGTGTACAACACTTGTTGTTTCCTTTCCCCTTCTGCCACACAACCCTCCCACATCCCCCCTTCCTATCTCCTCTCGGGCGACCTCAAGCAGATGGGTCCCCCCTTATGTGCCGTGGTTCTGCTTAAGGTTCTTTCCTGACTAACAGGGAGTTTGTCCTTGCCCCTGTTGCCATTTTGCTTGCACTAAGGGGGTCCAGGCTCTGGGCTCTGTAAAGCACTTTGAGACAATTTTATTGAATAAATTATAAAATATATTATAAATAAAATTGAATTGAATTGAATAGTAATAGTAGTAGTAGTTGTAGAAGTAGTAATAGTAGTAGTATTAGTAATATTAGTAGTAGCAATAGTAGTAGTATTAGTAATAGTAGTTGTATTAGTAATAGTAGTAGTAGTAGTAGTAGTAGTAGTAGTAGTAGTCTTTAATAGTAAAATTGTAACTAGTTGAAGCCTTATGACCTAGTTTAACTAGTTAGGCCAAAATTCTCACTAGCGACACGATTTGAAGCCTTATGACCTTATTACTTTAACTAGTGAGGTGCAAAATCTTGATCTTCAATCAAGCTTGCTTCATTATGCAAGAGAGGTCAAACTTTCAGAGGGTTTGAAAACAATGAAAAACATTGCAGGTGATTTTATCTGCAAGCTCCATCCAGAACGCCCAAATCTGTGAATCAAGCCCAGACCTTAGGCCAACAGTGTTAATTATATTATATTTCATCTGATTAATCGGGGGCCTAGGCTACTTGCAGTCATTCACACTACGTCTTGGTTCATTCAAATCTTGGTGCTTACCTTATTAGTTTCTTCTTCATCAGAAATAAACAGAACACATGCCCATCACATTGCTGGTGCCCTTAATGTGTGTGTATTCTGAGATATGAGATAATGAATCAGTCACTTTGAAAAAACATGTTAAATCAACAGTATCCAACAATTTATAACTTTTTGATGTATGTTTTATAAGCAACTACTTGTATGCATCACCTTCAAATTAATTTCAATCGTATATGGTCATGTGAAGGACTAACTTTGGTATGGGATCAAACATCATTGCATCAGTCTCTGTTTTTAATGGGCTCCTCACAGTGATATACAGCATATAATGTATATATGGTCATTGTGATATATGGCATATAATGTATATATGGTCATTGTGATATACGGCATATAATGTATATATGGTCATTGTGATATATGGCATATAATGTATATATGGTCATTGTGATATACGGCATATAATGTATGTATGGTCATTGTGATATAAGGCACATAATGTATATGGTCATTGTGATATACGGCATATAATGTATATAGGGTCATTGTGATATACGGCATATGATGTATATATGGTCATTGTGATATACGGCATATAATATTATAAGTAGTATAGTGCCTTCCTTTGACTCTCTAAATTCTTGTGTAATTCTGCTTCTGTGAATGAGATGATAATATGTGAACGCTCTGCCCAGCAGAACCCCTACAACGACTGACTCTGGAGCCCGGTCCCCCTCGGCTGAATGCGTCCAAGGAGGAGCACCAGACGAGCCCCGTGCCCTCAGAGGTCTGCCCGCCTCCCGTGGGCCTCTGGTCGGTCTGTATAGGGGTGTCCATGCTCTGTGCCGTGGCCATCGTCATCGCCCTGGTGCTGGGGGTAAGAGTGTGTCACAGTCTCCTCCCGCATACAGATCTCACATGTTCCACAGTGCTGTTTATGTGTGTGGTTCCACAGTGCTGTTTATGTGTGTGGTTAGAGGTTCGAGGTGAGGGGGAGAGAAAGAGAGAAACAGAGGAGAGAAAGAGTCACAGAGAGAGAGGGATATACAAGATATACAAACAACACACACATACTGCTATTGTAAACTATATACTGTATGATGTTCTTTTTGCTGATTCATTCACTGCCACCTAGATCACCTAGAGGTCCCCACATGACACCTATATGTGTAGTGTGTACAAGTACTGCAAATACACACATACAAACACACACACACACACACACACACACACACACACACAAACACACACAAATACGGACACAGGCAGAGTTTCAGATGTGTATCATGTGTACTCTGTTTGTCTCTGGTCTGAAGAAATCAAAGAGTCAAATCAGAGTTTCAAAGTTGAGTTGAGTTGCGTTTCTGGGGAAATAACACCTACCGCTATGATGTACAGGAAGGAGGTTCTGAGATTAAACATCCCACCTAAGCTACCTACATCCTTGTTCCAAATAACAAACACGTCATTTGATGTGTGTATCTGTCTGTCTGTGTGTGTGAGTATGTGTATGAGAGACAGAGACAGAGACAGAGACAGAGACAGAGACAGAGACAGAGAGAGAGAGAGAGAGAGATTTACTTTCTATGGCATTTGTCTAAAAGTACTGCATGTTTTATGGAAGAAGTCCCAAAGAGGAAAAGAGGGGAGGAGAGAAGGGGGAAAGGGGGATGAGTGGATAAGGGGGATGAGTGGATAAGGGGGATGAGTGGATAAGGGGGATGAGTGGATAAGGGGAAAGGGGGAAAGCAACACTAAGAGAGGGGTGAAGTTTGTCTATTATTGTCTATCACAGTTTGACACTATGTTTGTCTCTGGTCTGAAGAAATCAAACTGTGGTTTGGTAGCTGTTCTAGAACACACACACACACACACAAACATACACAAACACACACACACACACAACCACTCTCTCACACACAAACACACACACAAACACACAAACATACACACACACACAACCACTCTCTCTCTCACACACACACACACACATACAAAACCACTCTCACACACACACACACACAACCACTCACACACACACACAAAACCACTCTCACACACATCTCACTGTGTTTTTTCCTCCACCAGCACAAACTGTACAGGAACGCCAGACAGAGCACGAGTACATCAACACTAGACCAGCAGAGTCCAAACGGCCAAGGGGGGTGCAGCACCCAAAATGGCCAGGCAAGTTCTGAACCCCCCCCCCCTCAAAAAAAGGACGATAACACACCAAGTGAACTCTGAGAAGAGACTCCAAACACAAGGCCCAAAAGTATTATTTTTTTTTCCATTTCCAAAGTCCACTTTTCAACCTGATGTGAAAACAAATATTCAGCTTTGTTTTGTCACATTCCTGCTCAGTGTCAGCTATAATTGGTTGTCTCTTCATCTGGAAACATAGATGTCATCTTCACCCCTTGATGTGCATATTATAGACTGACTCTTTGCCTTCACAGTCATATTTGGTACTTGCCTTGATATGTAGACTACTTGTTAATACCAATAAAGAATTACAGTTTTTTACAATCATTTTAACTCTTGTATCAATACCATGAACACTTTTCCCAAACACTTAACACAGTGGGCTTTACAGACACACACCTCCGCATATCAGTTAATATTTGGTGCAAAATGCACTACAACAACCACACCACAACCAATGCTGCCGTAACTTTAACACATGTTCTCTCTCAGAGTACAATGACCTAAAAAAGTATTGCCAATTGCCAGTGTCCTCCAGTTTGGCATAGATTACTGTGGTGTTGCATTGAAAAAAGAGAAAAAACACACACAGACAAACACTTCTTTGGACTACAGTAATAAAGTTTATAATATTACAGTAAACAATAATTCTAAAATGCTGCAATATGTTTCATTACAGCCATATGCTAAAATTGCACGTGTTACTGCACTATATAGGCTTACTACATTACAACAAAAAGGCATGAATACGCTACGTATTTACTGAAGTATTTCCAATGCAGTAAATTACATACATCCACACAAGATACAGTCTACCAAAGTACTGTAATACCACTAGAAGTCTGTTATAGCCCTACAGTAATGCTGATCCATTCTGTCCTCTGCATTTGGTGTCAAACTTTTGCATGTTTGAACTTCGCATTTACGGTAACATTCTCCTCTGCATTGCATCTTGGAAATACGTCAATCCAAGCCAAGTATCTGAAGACAGTGTTCATATGTCAGTTTGCCTCTCACAATAGTCTTTCACTGATAGCCTATGACTTACATATAGAGCAGTACTGTAATAGTGGAAACAACTCTTCAGGAACAGTTACATCTATGTTTGCCTGCTGTAGACTCTATTACTATTAGAGATAGTAAGAAGTCTGCAAGCCAAAAAAACGAAATAATCTAAATAAACTTTCTGCTAAAATAAGAATACTTTTTCTTATTCAAGCATATAACTTAATTTGTCTGTCCAAAACACAGCATCTTTCCATCTACAGTGATCTAAATTACTGCAAGTTTGGTTTTGAACTGAAAGTTAACTGTTTTGAACAGAGTATCTAAACATCGGCAAAAAATGCTGTAGTTGCACAGCGTTTTGCTGGTAGTGAACATTGACTGGGACAGGTATCCATGAATTTCGGAAGAAGGTGTCATTGACTGCATTTGTATCTAAGCATAGGGGCAAGTATCCACAGTTTGGTTCACATGGTCTACTGGTATGCTCGATGTGTTACGTGTAAGTGTTTTGGGAATGTGTACATGGTATTGGTACAAGAGATAAAATTATTGGAAAAAAATGGAAAATGTGTATGTGTGTGTTGTGCTGTGATGGAGTGGTGTTGTGTCAGATGTTGTGTTTGTGTGTGTTTATGTGTGTCAGAGGATGTGGAATTTTTGTGTGTGTGAGAAGGTGAAATTCCCTCCCCTTCTCACTGTGACTCATGAGGAGTTTGGCCCTGGTGTGGGATGGACTTCCCCGCCACAATGGTTGGATCCGGGCTCCCCCACCATAGTGGCTGGACCCGGGAGACCCAATTGGCTCAATTGAACCCAGCTGGCTGCCCTATTTAAAGGGCGCCTCATGTTCATGAGGAGAGACTTTCTTGAGATGGCCATGAGAGAACTGTGGAGAGAGCTTTTGACCAGAAAGCATTGATAAGGCATTTGTGAGGAAAAACCCTTACCTGTTGCGAGGTGGAGGGAAAACTGTGTCTAGCTGTGTGGACACCTTGTGCCTTGTTATGTGTGCTTTGCTGAACTATGATAAGAATTGTGCTTAGTGAGAATCTGTGACTATAGTTAACATATGCGTAGTGAATTGTGCCTAGTTTGAGTCTGCAAAGTGAATTGTGCCTAGTTTAAGTCTGCGTGGTTAATTGTGCCTAGTCTGATTCTGCTAAGTGAATTGTGCCTAGTTTGATTCGGCAAAGGAAGTGGTGCCTAGTTAAATGTAGCACTATGAGTGCGTTTTGTCTCTTTGTCACTGGTTTGGGGTTGATGTAGAGAATCCCCCAGGTAAATAAATAAGACATATATTTTTATATGAAAGCCACCATCTCCTGCACCCTTCTTCCCAACTACACTACCCAGACCAGTCGCAACCTCCCAAAACAACGTGGGGTGACCGCCCGGTCCCTCACAGTGTGTCACTATGTTGAGTGTGTGTTTGTTTGTCTTATGATTTTAAGTGGTGTGACAGTTTTGGTAACATTACCCGATTCATAGGGGTTTGAAGGCCACGTGTGTGTGTGTGTGTGTGTGTGTGTGTGTGTGTCTATCAGTTTTGTTTCCATATGAATTGTATAGTTATTTGGAGTTCTGGATGGCTGACATCCTGCCTGCTGTGGTTAAACAGGGTTTTTCACAGTTCAGTGTAATGGTGTCAGTGAGTGGTCAACCTATCCTTGTGTCTAGACCTCAATGAGGCCATGAGTGAGATCTCAAATGAGGCCATTATAGATTTTTGTTTCAGTCTGTTGTACTTTTTCATCACATTTTATATGCATTATTTTGTGTTCGTTTAGTTTTCCATTTTCCTAACGGTATTATTCAGTCTTTTTAACCTTTGTAAAGCACCTTTTTGTCTGTTACATCATAGATTATTAGTGAAAATATGCACGCAGCTACTAATGACATCAACCATAGCCTTAAGGACAGGCATGTTGTTATGCAATTGTTTATTCATGTTTTCATGCAGGGATCTACTTACACGTATCACCATTGAGATTGGATTAAGAATTGCTACATGCTACATGGATTCTGTCATTGTTTTGTGTGATGTACAGTAATAACTGCCTCTTTGTCTTTTGCTGCTGTGAAAATCATCTGGATTAGATTTCAATATCATCTGGATTAGATTTCAATATCATCTGAATAAGATTTCAATATCATCTGGATTAGATTTCAATATCTTCTGGATGAGATTTCAATATCATCTGGATTAGATTTCAATATCATCTGGATTAGATTTCAATATCATCTGGATTTGAACCCCCATCATGCTCCTCTCTTCCTCTTGAGACGTTCTTCTCAAATGCTTACCAGTGATGTCACACAGAGATTACATAAAAAGTCAACAAATTATATTATTTACATCCAATTTCTTCTCATTTGTTTTCTTTGACCATAATGCATAATGGTTGAGTAATGTCTGAGTTTTGTAGTTATGTGGATCTGGATGAAACAGAAAAGTTTTCATAACAGTGCAGGAAACAAGAGTTTGAATCCTGAAGGAACTAATCATTTACTTTAAGGCAGTATTAAGTAGTACTTGACTCTATTTGAACCCTCACACACACACACACACACACACACACAAAAATAACTATGATGAGACATATGTACTCTGGGTATTATGTAATGCATATGCGCTCACACACACACACACACACGTATGCATAAACACAAACTCACTCACACACACAACCCAACAGGAAGTGGCGTGTGCCCATATGCTCAGGGGTGTGGCATGATGACCAGTGATCCAGTCATATTTAAAACAAAGGACATTGCCATTGGTTAAACAGCAGAACACTGAATATTATAGGGGTAAATAAACAATCAAGCCTCAAAGCTCAAACACAAAACTTTTCACCAGGAGATTCCTCCTATAAAGTATAATAACAGCGCCCTCTTGTGGCTGCATCACTGCATGTTCACAGCATTATAGTATAATAAGAGCGCCCTCTTGTGGCTGCATCACTGCATGTTCACAGCATTATAGTATAATAAGAGCGCCCTCTTGTGGCTGCATCACTGCATCTTCGCGGCATTCTGAAACTAGACATGTTAGAAAGCACAGTAATCAAATCAAATCAAACTTTATTTGTACGGCGCATTTCATACAAGGAGGTAACACAATGCGCCTCACAGTAGGAAAGAAAGGGGGGGGGGGGGGTTACAAACACTTGTAAAAAACACAGATTTTCTAGAGATAAATATATAAAATAGAATAAACGTACTAACCGCACTGGCACCATAAAGGACTGCTCAGCACAGTTATCGTCAAACTAAGAGACAGCTGCTACGGGGGGGGGGGGGGGGGGGGGGGGGGGGGGGGGGGGGGGTAGGGGGCAGGTACAAACACTTGAAAAGAGACAGAAATAAGTAAATAAATAAATGTTCCATAAATGTTAAATACATTTTACAGTGAGTGATAAGCGAGATCAAAGAGGTATGTCTTAAGTGCATGTTTAAAGGTTTCAACCGTTTCAGCCATTCTTAGTGTTCCAAAGGTTGGGGGCATAGAAACTAAAAGCTGCTTCCCCATGCCAGTAGTCTCTGTTCCCATCCAAACTAATCAGGCTGTTTGGAGCATCCCACGGCAACCACGTCTTACAGCCCTCACCTCTACGTAACCTCTGTGTAATGACTGACCCCTAGATTGTACAAAAGTTGGGACGGTATGTTATATTAAAATTAAAACTGAAAACAGTGATTTGTAAATTCTCTTTGACCTGTATTACATTGAAAAACAATACAACAGCACATTATTTGATGTTTTACCTCATGAATTGTATTCTTTTTTTTTTCAAAATAAACACTTTCAATTCTTGCAACATATTTAAAAAAAAGTTGGGACAGTAAAGCATTTATCACTTTGTAATGTTCCCATTCCTTTTCACAACACTTAAAAGACGTTTAGGGACTGAAGACACCAAGTGAGGAAGCATTTCAGGTGTAACTTTGTCCCATTCTTCCTGCAAACAAGTGTTAAAGGTGTGCAACGGTACGGGGTCTTCGTTGTCGCATTTTGCGTTTCAAAATGCGCCACACATTCTCTATTAGGGACAAGTCAGGACTGCAGGCAGGCCAGTCCAGCACCCACACACCCTTCTTCCTCAGCCATGCCTTTGAAATATGTGCAGAATGTGGTTTTGCATTGTCTTGTTGAAATATACATGGGCTTCCCTGGAAAGGATGTCGTCTTGAAGGCAGCATATGTTGCTCCAAAATCTCTATGTACTTTTCGGCATTATTGGTGCCATCACATAAGTGTAAGTTACCTTTGCCAAGGGCACTGACACAACCCCATACCATAACAGACCCTGGCTTTTGGACTTGTTGCTGGTAACAGTCTGGATGGTCCTTTTCTACTTTGGTCCGGAGAACACAGTGTCCATTTCTTCCAAAAAAGTCCTGAAATACTGATTCGTCTGACCACAATACACGTTTCCACTGTGTGATGGTCCTCCGAGCCATCTTTTTCAAATGCGGATGACCCCGCCCCCTCCCCCTGCGACGAAGTTTTGCCATCTTTTTCACATGCAGGGACGTGATAACTCGTTTTTAAAATACACAAAGGAACACAAATGCTCTGCCGGACGCATTTTTTTAGGTCTCGAAAAGAGGACATGTCCGTGTAGAATTATATTTACAATGACTGTTGGGGGGGACAACTTTATTCGTGTCCCCCCGTCCTCCCCGGGATCTCCGCCTATGATTGTAGTGCTTGACAAAGGTTTGCCAAAGTAGTCCTGAGCCTATGTGGTTATATCGCTTATAGATGAATGATGGTTCTTGATGCAGTCCCGTCTGAGGGATCGGAGATCACGGTTATTCAGCTTAGGCTTGCGCGATTGCCCTTTACGCACTGAAATTATTCCAGATTCCTTGAATCTTTTCAATATGTTATGCACCGTGGAGGCCTATCTTTCTTTGAGAAACATTGTTTTAAAACATTTCAATTATTTGCTCACACATTTGTTGGCAAACTGGCGATCCTCAGCCCATCTTTGCTCCTAAAGGACTAGGCCTGTCCTGGATGCTGCTTTTGTACCAAATCATGATTGCAATGACCTGTTGACATCACTTGTTTCAAATCACATCATTATTTAATTATTCTACCTCATTACTGCCCCCGTCCCAACTTCTTTTGGAATGTGTTGCAGGCCTGAATGGCAGGAATGGATGTATATTTACAAATCAAATTAAGTTGACCAGACAAAACATGAAATATCTTGTGTTCATACTGTCTGCAATAAAATAAAAAAAGTAAAAAGTTACAAACTGTATAAACCACTGCTTTCTATTTTTATTTACATTTTCCATACCGTCCCAACTGTTTCTGATTTGGGGTTGTAGGTTTCGTTCTTGTGTGTGAAAAGTTGTTGACATTTTTCAGCTGTGCTCGGAGTATATATGATAGTGAAGGCGAAGGTGGATTGGTTAAACTCTGAGCTTTTCTGTACTAAAAGTGGTTTAATAGCTCCAGTCAACATTCACAGTGAACATCATTAATGGGTGACAGTGAACATCATTAATGGGTCACAGTGAACATCATTAATGGGTCACAGTGAACATCATTAATGGGTCACAGTGAACATATTTGGTATTGATGTTGAGCAGTCATAGGGGACAGAGACATCATTAATGGGTAAAAAATGTTTTCAACAATTATTGATATTATTGAGTCTGATTCTTCCATGATGGTGTTGCAGATTATATTTCACATAACAGCCCATGTACTACTGTATGTCAACCCAAAAGCCATGTGATTATTTCCAAGACCTGAAACTAGGCTGCATCTGTCAGAGCTATTTCTCACAGATAAGCTGTTAATTATGTTAATGCTTCACTCAAGATGAATGAGTATTCATTTTTAAATGTATGTAAAGTGAAACTCTCAGTTAGTGGGTATAGGTAGGTCAATCTTGTCAAACTGACGCAATTAAGACGTTGATAACCGCAAATATCCTGAAACGACGCTTCTAATGACTGGTCTCGAGCAGTACGTACCAATCTGACAACAACAACTGCCAGTGCATAATTCTGTCTGACTATAACAGTGGAAAGTACAGCACACTTCTAAGGTTTTCCATTTGTGATTAGCAGCCACAGGTCTTACCCAAGAGGGCCTGTCCCACAGTACTTCCTGTGAAACATGTAGAGAGAGCCTCTCTAGAGAGAGCCTATCTCTCTACATGAAGAGAGAGCCTATCTTCCCCCTTCGTAATATGCGTTCCTACACCTCTCTGTTACGTCTCTTTCACCTGTGCACAAGGTCTGGGTTTACATGATGTCCACAAGGCTAACATATTTCCCAGAGAGAAGTTGGAACGAACACAACACTAGGGTGGATTCTGCTGAGTCAGCTCCAGGGGCGGCTTGTCCATGAGGGCGATTGGGGTGATGCACTGCCTACGGGAAACAGAAAAAAAAAAAAAAAAACTGCTCCTGATGTATAAATGCAATTTCCTTGTAAGTTGCTTTGGATAAAAGCGTCTGCTAAATGACTAAATGTAAATGTTATATTTTTTTTCTGTCGGATTCTACCACTAGACCGTCTGATCTGCCTTTGAATGTCATTGTCCAATCAGGTAACAGTCAGGCAGTGAGGCAAAAGTCGTGCTTCAAATGGCCCCGCCCCTTCTGGGCGATTTGGGGCGAAATGTCAATCGCCCCAGACCTCTCTCATTGACTCCCATGTTAAATCCATTTTTTTCACAAAACAGAGCTCTCTGTCGCTACCGGATGGTAGTCCTCTACCCGATAGTAGTCCCGCACATCGCGCATGCTCAGACACAAACGGATTACGGCAGAAGGTTCAACGTCAACATATGGGGTTGTCTTAACGCATAATGTGGCTATATTTAATGTAATATTCAATTATTAAAAGCGTGGAGACGGAGTAAGGGTTAAAGGTAAATAGTTTGTATTATGAAGAAGTGAGAAAATATAGCAGTAGGTAAAACAAATAAAGCATTGATGTGCTAGCCAATAGAACTTGACAGGGAGAACAAAAGAGGATATCCAGTATATCTTTAACTTCTTTATTATACAAACGTTAAGAACTTACAGCTGTATACAATGACCAAACTTCTTAAAGTATACCGTCTTTCGCGAACTTCCATCAGCTTTAGCCAGCGATTGTATTCCGCTGTCTACAGTGTTGCAAAGTGGCGACTGATCGGGTAGTGCGCATGCGCGACTACCATCTGGTAGAGGACTACCGTCCGGTAGCAACACTCTCAATGCATTCTCTATGGCTTCCGGGAGGGCTCGCCCCTCCATGCTTTCGTCATAAGTAATGGACGTAAAAGCGTATAAGCACGTCATACAGCTTCGACCAAGGCATATTCTGTCAAGATGGCTCACGTTCCGTGCAACAACTCAATTCGCTCTTTGACAGAAACTCCTTTTTAGTCGGCGTACTAATGAAGATAAATTGACAACAGAACAATAAGGACTTCCTAGACCAAATGTATCCATTCAACAGGTTTCTACAAAGGGAGGGAAATCCTACATCCAAGAATTGGAACGAAAGAAAATCGCTGAAATCGCTATGTTACATCATACAACATTTGAGACATGTGGATAATGAAAAAGTGGGATCATTTAATGTGGAGCCACATCATGTTTGCTTATGAAGGCTCCTGGATGCAACTTTCTTCTATAGCTTTCCACCTGTAACTAGCTACTCTAGCTATGTAGCTAGAGGGGAAATATTTCTGTTGTGTGCTGCCATCTAGTGGACAAAAAGGTATTGCTGTATGAGTTAATCAGCTAACTTAATGTACCTAGGGAATGGGTCACCTTAATCATTATCCAAAAAATTGCCCCCCCCTGAGAATTTTTTCAGGAGCCGCCACTGGTCAGCTCCATTATCAAACCATGACTGAGCATTATCCTTCTGCCAATTTACAGAAAGTAACTTAAGTCAAAATGTCAGTGTGGCTCAATTCACCAAACATAACATGACCAAACAAAAAAAATAAAAATATTTTAAACATAGTATTGTGGTTAATATGGTGCTTATATAACACTTATAAACATAGCTCTGGCCTGTTCCCTTCTGTGGCGATGTAAATCAAGGGAAGACTTGAAACGTAAACTTTGTGTGTACAGAGCAGCTGATTGCTATAGGTGTTTCCATCACAGAATCTCCCCGGTGGATATGACAGTGTAACCGTCACCAGCTATTTCAGTAAGCCTTGTGGCTTGTTTCCTATTCTGTGTAATAATACTGGGCTGGCCCCAGGCATATGGATCCCCCCCCCCTTAGGAGCTGGGAACTGCTTAAGGTTTCTACCACTGGGACAATAATACTATAAATCATAGTGCTAAATAAACAAATAAAACTGAAACTGAATTTAATTGAATTTATATTTCCCTGAGACATGAGAGCATGTGCTGCTTACCTAAGCATCAGGGAACCACAGATGTTGACTCTGGACTGGGCCCGGTCCTGTTCTGGTTCAAATCTAGGTCTGGACTGGGCCCGGTCCTGTTCTGGTTCTAATCTAGATCTGGACTGGGCCCGGTCCTGTTCTGGTTCTAATCTAGGTCTGGACTGGGCCCGGTCCTGTTCTGGTTCTATTGAATCTGGTTCTGAAAAGACCACTGACATCTTCTCCTCTCCTCCATTGGTGTCTTTCACTGCAGGTCCACTACAGCAGGATCGGGATCTTTTATTTTCAGTTCTGTGTTGACTAAGGTGTTATTAATCCCCTTCCCGGGGATTCCCACTGACTTAACCTATAATTCCAGTTCTTTCAGCATCTGAAGTGAACGTGACTTGACATGTGCTCCATACAGACTGTGTGACATATAAAAGCCCACAGACATTGACATACCTCTGTCACGGAGCCTGTTTTAAGCCTCATGCGTCTAAAGATGGAATGAGAGAATGGTGAGTAGCTTCCTTCTCATTTTAACTACTTTTCTATGGCCCGAATGTGACAGTTTGTGACTAAACCTAATTCCTTTCTAATCAATGTATGATTTAGTACATCGACTGGGGTGGAATCAGTTGGAATGGAATATTCATGACATTCATGAAAGTTTTCATGAAAGTTTTCTCATCTGGGATTTGTTCTGAACTTCAGAAGACTTTCAGAACGCGAAATAGCAGTCGTAAATCGGCCAGAGTTTTCTTAAATGCAATTCCTCAAAAAACCACAAGATGCCCCACGGGGCCGCTCCGTGTTAGAAGTGTTAAGGGCTGAATTTGTGAGAAATCGTTGGTGATTGCGTCCACATCAACTCTACAGGCATCCTCGGATTTAAATGATTAAAATAATAATAAATACGAGAATATTTGTATCATTAAAATTACGTTTCACATTTATAGTCATGATTCTACGAGGCATCGTGATGTCCTAAAATAAATAAAAGAACTACGCGAACATTGCAAATGTAAGTGAATAAATAAATAAGCACTAAACTACACATATCTACACATATCTACATCTTGCAACAGTACCTCTACCTCTGCACCGGTGAAGTTAGATCTGCATTTACTCGACCGGTGCCCGCTTTCCGCTTTGACATGGCTCGCTTTCGACTTGCTTTTGCGTGGATTCGGTCGATTCCGACTGCACACGTCACTACGGTTGCTGGCGGGGCGTGTATTTATGCAAATCCAGGTGCACGAGAACGCGCTTTCAATTTAAGAAACCTCATTTGGGGGAGCACAGCTGAGAACATTTCGGCTGCGTAGGAACACATTTTCAGGCGTTCATGAATCCGGCAGAGATCTTTTTCTTACGTTGGTTTTCCGAAGTCCATAACAAATATTTCAGAAGAAACTTCTGAATGAGGCCCATTGTTGTTAAAATAGTCCGTCAGGTTAGGCTACTCAATTTTGTAAATGAATGAGCTGAGAAGGAAGCGTTCTCCATCTTTGAATTTCACGTCTAATTAAATTGGCGTTCAGTGGTCCGAACCTCTGATTGGTCGAAATGCAGGAGGAGACGTCGCTCATTTTGATCTCCTAGCTAGTATGTACACAATATACTGTATAGCCTATGGCATGGGGAGTAATGGAATACATGGAACGCCGTGATGTAATTAGGATACAAAAAAAAGGTAACTGTATTCCGGTACAGTTACAGACAAAAAAAGACGTAATTAGATTACAGATACTTTTAGCAAAAATTGGGTTTTATCAACAGGATTACACATTTTAAATAGATTTTAAAATGCAGAACATTATACTATCATCCACATGCAAAAAAGAACATATTTTTATTCTTGTAAAAGAAGCATTTTTTTTTTTACTAGCCTATGCTTTGTTAACTGTGGTGTTGTGCACTTTCATTGTAGGTTTATAGGCTGATTTTGCAAAATGACAAGCAGATTTTTCTTTAAAAAATTACAAAAAACGAAGAAAAAAAAACACTGAGCAGAGGGCAGGTTTAATTCTTAAAACTTGGTTTCCTCATTTTCTTTTCTAAGGTTATATTGTGCTGAATGTTACAGAATACGCTTAAGTAAAAGCCATCTTATTGATGTCTCTTCTCTGTTGTCTTCATTTGAGGTAATCCAAAAGTAACGGAAAGTATTCAAGTTATATTACTTTAATCCTTTGATACTTGGATAAGGTCACTGAATACAATTTTAACAGGTAATTAGTAATGGTATTGGAATACATTTTTAAAGTAACCCTCCTAACCCTGTATACAGGTAGGCTGTAGGCTGAGTTCACTTTTTCAGGGAACAACTAAATCTTGTCAATTAGGTTTGTTAAATGCACCCTTTGTAGATCGATCAAATTCACCCGCATTAGCCCAACCTGCCTCTTCCTCAGATGCTTGAGCATAGCTGATATGCCTTCATGCTGGGCAACGTTAGCGTTGCAAATGTTCACAACCTTTATGGCAAAGTTACGAGTGAAATGCTGCTATTCACTTTTGAGGAATTTGGTCGTGAAGGCGTAACCATTGCTATTGTTCACTTCAGTAAAGTAAAGCAGCTTCAGATGTCTGAGCATTGAAAAAAATTACGCAATGACGGCATCAGGTTTTGTAGGCAACTAACTTAATTTGATCATCGATTGATCATCGATGTCGAATATTCATTGCACCCCTACATACACTTATTCTCTCTCTCTCTCTCTCTTTTTCTCACACACACACACCACAACATAGTCGTTGGGCTCCTGTGTTTACCACAGAAAGTAGTGCAGTTCTTTTGATACAGAAAAGATCGACAGGTTTGTGTTTCCAGGCACCGGCTTACAGTAAGTCTGAGCTGAGCTTTTATGGCCACACCCAGTTTCCTCTCTCATCAATGTAAAAAAAACGGGTAGCCTGCGGTCGGAACCTTCCGTACAACACCGCCCTTATGAAATACACTGTCTCTCGCACTCTCTATCGCTCTGGTTGTAAACCCTCACCCAATACCTGTGCATTGTCAGAGGTATTGCACCTTTGTATGGAGAAATACCACAAAAAATCCTCTACTTCACTGTAGTGGTAATTATAACCACAGTCATCTTCGATAACTGGAATCAAGCTCAACGGCGGAGACACTCAGCAAAGCAGTTTCAATTCAGTTGAATTTTATTTATTTATCTAGCGGCATTAACATTAATGTCTGACATAGACATTGTCTCAAAGCACTTTACAGAGCCCAAGTTTCAGAGAATATCATAGTTGAATGCAGTGGTAGAGTTAGTCTAAGCAGAGATATAGTTAATAACACTAGGAGGACTAAACGATGTCATGATCTCTGTTAAAAATCTACCTGTTGTTTCAATTGATTTCATCTGTTGGTCAAATGAATGGTATAATCTTCCACTGGTCGCTGAAACGTCTGCATGGCTGCATCTCCACAGTCCTCAATCCAATCCTATTATGTATCTTACCCCTCTGGCCGGCTGTATTATGTATCTCACCCCTCTGGCCGGCTGTATTATGTGTGTTACCCCTCTGGCCGGCTGTATTATGTGTGTTACCCCTCTGGCCGGCTGTATTATGTGTGTAACCCCTTCGGGCCGGCTGTATTATGTATCTTACCCCTCTGGCCGGCTGTATTATGTATCTTACCCCTCTGGCCGGCTGTATTATGTATCTCACCCCTCTGGCCGGCTGTATTATGTGTGTTACCCCTCTGGCCGGCTGTATTATGTGTGTTACCCCTCTGGCCGGCTGTATTATGTGTGTAACCCCTTCGGGCCGGCTGTATTATGTATCTTACCCCTCTGGCCGGCTGTATTATGTATCTTACCCCTCTGGCCGGCTGTATTATGTGTGTTACCCCTTCGGACCGGCTGTATTATGTGTGTTACCCCTTCGGACCGGCTGTATTATGTGTGTTACCTCTTTGGGCCGGCTGTAGGCTGCAATGACTGAGGGCAGTGACTCAGGTTTGGACATGACTGAGGTTTTGTATACAATGTCCATCTGTCAGACCTCTGCATTCTAGAAACTCCAGGTTTCAGGTGGGGGTATTGCCGCCTAGAGTCCAGGTGGGGGTATTGCACCCTAGAGGCCAGGTGGGGGTATTGCACCAAGCAGGATTACTCAGTTTACTTCTCAGGAAACCTCTAAAATAGCACGCAACACCTTCTCTGATTTGGGGGTTTTTTTTCATAGTTTTTTTTACTGGTAGGCTGACAATCCAGCTTCCTTGAATTGAACACTTTAATGAAACACTCTAATCTAGGCTTTTCACAAGGACAAAATTGCAAGGAAGGTTGTATTTTTGTTGTAAACAAATTATCTGTATTATCTGACTACAACTAAAACAGTAAAGAATTTTTTTTTAACTTGCACCTTCAGAAAAAAAACTTCCATCAGTCATATTGGATATTTTTAACCCAAGTGTGTTTTGATACAGTACACACACCATACACTTTCTTTCATCATTATGTGTGCTCAAGTTATATAGAAGCCATGACTTTGGTGGCGTAAGCACCTTACTCGAGCAGCCGAACTCTCGTGGTTCCTACTTTCGGATCATCAGATTAAGACACACATTTGGAGCTCGTAAACAGGTGCAGGCCAAAAGCAGTTTTTTAAGTTTAAATATTAAAATGCATTCATTTCAGGTCACCAATATCTCATATTTATTTATTTATATTCATTATTTATATAATACAAAGTGTAAACCAACTATTAGGCTCTAATTGTGACTTATTTATTATATTTTTTTAAATACTGTTCTCATGAATTGAAGTGTTATTGATTATTTAGGATTGGTGTGGTAATGTGGCTCCAGAGAAGCACCTTCTTGCTATTGCATAGTTCTGCAGAAAAAAGTGCAGAGTGTGCTCCCCATTCTGCCCCGAAACCTCTGTGGCAAAACATCACGTCATTAACCATTTCCACTTTCGTCACGTGTCTTTGTCAGCATTTTTCACTGTCAAGAAATTTCAACAATTCATATTTTTCCATTGCAGGATGGAACCTTGATTTCAGCTGATTTAGATTTCTTCTGTTATAAAAACCCTAGACCTGGCAAAGAGAACCATGCCAACATGAACATCTCTCTTGTCTTTGCGAGCCTCATCTGCCTGGCAACTCCTCTGGGGAATGGTGAGTAGTTCATCTCTCTCTTCATCGATCAACATATCTATCTATCTATCTCTCTCTCTTTCTCATTAAGGGTACCATGTGTTGTTTTGATTGTCAAAAAAAGATATGTATTTTAGGCCTGCAATAATATGTTATACAGAACGAATATGAAAGAAGAAGGGAGAGACCAAGATTGATTCTCAGAGTTCTTATTTGTCTCAGCATTTAAAATGCAATTATTTATAGGACTTGGTAGGTAAGGAGAAATGCATTAAAATTTCTGAAACAACCCTACTGTAAGAATTCACATGGACGTGGGGGAAATAGTCTATATCATTATTATTATATATACATATCATCATCCATAGACAATCATTGTTGGTGTAGAGGAATATTCAAAATTTAGAAGCAACTAGCACATTTAAATAGCAATAGCATCTTTAAATAGCAATATCACCTTTAAATGCTAGTTTTGTGGTGTAGTGGTATGATGATGATCACTGGATGATGGAATTATTTCAGTATTGTAAATCTTGAAAATCTTCAAAACTTTCTGCAAAATTGTTTGCGATATTCTGGAATCCAGTCCTGACTTTGACCCCCTTTCGTGGCTTTTGATTGGTCAAAGACTGAGGGCCAGAGACAAACTTGAACTGGGAGCGGGTCTGCAGTGCAGTGAGGCTGTTCAATGAGGCTGGCTTACACATCTCTTTAGGGATACGTGTCCACATGAAGATATTTAATATGCAACTGATCATGTTTCAATGAAAAACAGTGAAATTGATAAATTGGCTGATATCTGGTTAATAGATAGAAAGACAGATAGAGTGATAGATAGTTTAACTGGCCATTTAAATTGATCATTTGATTGACTGATGGCTCATCGTGGATTGGCTGATTCATTGATTAACACCCCCCCCCCCCCACAGCCCTCCGCATCGTGCAGCCGTACCACGTAGTGGCGAATGACGGCCAGGCCACAGTGAAGTGCGGGTACAGCACCCCACCGCGCCCCACCCCGCAGGAGCTGCGCGTCACGCTGCTGAAGGGGCTCCACGGGGCGGAGGCCGTGTGCGGCGGCTACGTCAACTCCACCCACCGCAGCGTCCGCACGCCGGAGCCCAACGCCTGCCAGGCCAGCATGAGCGAGGACGGCCTCAGCGTGAGCCTCTCAGGTCTGAAGGGAGACGACACTGACATGTACCGCTGCGTGGTGGAGGTCATATACCCCCCGCCCTACATGAAGAGAGTCGGCAACGGCACCCTGGTGTATGTCCCAGGTGAGAGGTGAGCCCGATCTGTCAGAACACTCTCTTAGAACACTCCCTTAGTATACTCCCTTAGTACACTCTCTTAGTATACTCTCTTAGTACACTCTCTTAGTACACTCCCTTAGTATACTCTCTTAGTATACTCTCTTAGTACACTCCCTTAGTACACTCTCTTAGTACACTCCCTTAGTACACTCTCTTAGTATACTCTCTTAGTACACTCCCTTAGTATACTCTCTTAGTAAACTCCCTTAGTACACTCTCTTAGTACACTCTCTTAGAACACTCTGTTGGTGTTTTATGAATTGGATGTAAAGTCAAAAGTTTAGTCTGATGTTTGATGTAAATGACTTTTCAAAGGTTCGACTACTTTTTCCACATTGCTCATAGCAGACCTAAACTGTTATCAAACTCAGGAAGACTCCTAGGCCGCCCCAGCGCCTCTTAGGTGCTGTCCCTCACAGACTTACAATTCAGCACATCACAAACACACACGCACGCACGCACGCAAACACGCACACACACACGCACGCACGCACACACACACACGCACGCACACACACACACACGCACACACGCACATGCAGAGGCTTTGCATTATCCATTTGTCGTGCCAATAAAGCGACAGAGAGAGAGGGAGAAAGAGAGAGAGAGACAGAGAGACAGAAACAGAGAGAGAGAAGGAGAGAAAGAGAGAGAATAAGAGAGAAAAAAAAAGAGAGAGAGAGAGAGAGAGGGGAGAGAGACAGAGAGAGAGAGGGAGGAGAGAGAGGAGAGAGAGGTGAGAGAGCGAGGGAGGAGCGATAGAGGGAGGAGAGAGAACAGAGGAAAGAGAGAGAGAGAGAGGAGAGAGAGAGAGGGAGGAGAGAGAGGAGAGAGAGAGAGGAGAGAGAGAGAGGCAGCGAGAGAGGTGAGAGAGATGGTGTCTGTTTCCTCTCCCCACATGTCTTCCCCCATGCTGGTGATGGCACCTCAGCTCTCTGTGACTCAGTTGAGCAGTTAGAAAGAGAGAGAGAGAGAGAGAGAGAGAGAGAGAGGAGAGAGAGGTGAGAGAGCGAGGGGGAGAGAGAGAGAGCGAGAGAGAGAGAGAGAGAGGAGAGAGAGGTGAGAGAGCGAGGGGGAGAGTGAGTGAGCGAGAGAGAGCGAGAGAGAACATGTCTGTTTCCTCTCCCCACATGTCTTCCCCCATGCTGGTGATGGCACCTCAGCTCTCTGTGACTCAGTTGAGCAGTTAGCAGCAGCGGAAGCTTCGCTATGACAACAGATTAGCAAATCATTAGATTAGATCATCAGATTAGAGGTGTTTGCTTCTCCTCATCTTGTTTTGTCTGGTTGACTTTGTTTTGGTCTAGTTTGTGTTTTTCACAGTGCGGGTTCTGACTGTTTTCCATTCCACAGAGAAGCCAGACTGCTCCCTACCGGAATTCCAGCTCCGCACGCAGAAGCAAGCAGAGGAGCAGCCGTCGGCTGTGGACCAGGCGACCGGACCGACGCCGACCCAGGAAGACAGGCACGACTGGAAGGTGCAGTGGGTGGAGCTCCCCTTACCTCTGGTGATGACTCTGGGGATTCTGATAGTGCTGTCAATCATCTATCAGGTACATTTCAACTTCTTGTCTCTCTCCCTCTCTCTCTCATATCCTTTCTCATCTCTCTTTCTCTCTCTAGTTCTTTCTGTCTCTCTCCCTATCTCTCACTCTCATACCCTCTCTCATGTCTCTCTCTCTCTCTCTCTCTCTCTCTCTCTCAAATTCAAATTCAAATTCCACTTCCTCCCAAGACTGGCAACTTAAACGTATCTTGCAAGCTTAAGCGTAAAGGGAAATAGTTCAAAGACTGGTCCCCGGCCAGGTTAGGCTAGAGGGTGCTACGGGTTGTTGAGGTCTAACATCTGTTTGGTCTAAAACAAACTATTTCAGCAATTAACAGTAAATGAAACCAAATTAGTAATATATGTAAACCTCTGAAGACAGAGAGGTGGACGGTTCAATAGGGCTGTGATTGATTGGTTCAATAGGGCTGTGATTGGTTCAATCGGGCTGTGATTGGTTCAATAGGGCTGTGGTTCAATAGGGCTGTGATTGGTTCAATCGGGCTGTGGTTATTGAATGGCTAGTTTTTTGTGTGTTTTCTAAGCTATACTGCACCTTTCCCACAGATGGCCGGGATTAGACACACCAGAAGGTACAACACGAGCACACAGCCCCTGCAAGGAGTGAGGACGCCAAAGATCATTACTTGACCTGACAAATGAAGTCCTACAAATTAATTTAAGTGTACTTTATGAATTTGCTGTGCAAGTGAATTAATTTAACAGTAATTATATATTATATACCTTAGTTTTGATATTATATATTGTTTTGAACATGGAATCAGAAAATCATATATTGATTAACTGACAAATGAATTGTTTCATTGATTAACAGATTCTAAAATGTTTGGATGCTTTTTTGCCATCTCTTTTCCTCTAACCTCCTCTGATTTTTCAATGCTTTGGGGTTTTCAGTTTTTCTGTATTATAACATAATTATGTTTTAATGTATATGATCATCATGCTGTGATTGTGACAATAAAGATGGGACTGAATCGTGAACTTGATGGAATGTGTTTTCCCTCCTTTCTGTTGGTCTAACCCTAACCTTATCAGTGACAGTCAGCTTTCTCTTCAAAACAACTAAACATAAATCAACTGTGTGGAAAACTACTGTGTGAAATAAAACGATTTGTTTGAAAAAACACTTTGGTTCCTGTTAGAAATGTATACATTCCAAGAAAATTACACGTGTTTTTTGGGGGGTAACTGTCAGTTTTAATGAACAGATCAGGTATTGTGACCCAAACTCAGCTCCTCTTGTATTTACAACATGCAACCACTAGAGGGGGAACTCCGGCCACACATTTTCGCCATTAAGCCCATTAGCCAATCAGTAGACACTTTAATCGAGAGCAAGGTAAGGTATACACATTATGTATTAGTATTTTCTTATTAGTAGCTATGCTCCCTTCAACCCGTGGTGTTGGGGTTCTGGGTGGCGTCAGTTTGAGATACAGTAACACAAATCCTGACACAAGTTGAAGTCACAAGAGCTGGCATTTTGAAAAAGCAAAAAAAAATAGATTTATAATATATAGATTTAAAATTGGTAAAAAAAAAATAGAAAAACATAAGCCACCTCTTTGTATTAATTGATAATTAGCGTGTGTAAATGCCAGATTCGGACCTCGTGTGCTGGAGATGTCTCTGGGCCATATATATATATATATATATATATATACATATATATATATATATAGCAATGACTAAACATTGGACAGTTGGCACTGATAAAAGCAAACTAGCTTGTCAACTGTCATATTTCAATGATATATTTGGCAACGTCTCCAGTAAAAGCTGATCTTGTATTTTTGAGGGATATCTGGATGTGGAAGCAGATACCACATAATGAATAAGTTCCTCTTCATATGACCAACATTACAGAGTTCAGGCCTGACACTAGCGAGGTCTCTACTCACCAGGCACTATAAGGCTGCTTGCCTTGCAATGACTAAACATTGGACAGTTGGCACTGATAAAAAAGAAACTCTTGTCAACTGTCATATTTCAATGATATATTTGGTAACGTCTTGCAGTAAAAGCTGATATTGTATTTTTGTGGGATTTCTGGATGTGGAAGCAGATACCACATAATGAATAAGTTCCTCTTCATATGACCAATCACAATCACAAAGAACATCAGGATGCTTTAAAAAGTAATTACCTTCAAAAAAGTACCATCAAAAAACCACATAACCTGCATAAAGTGGCTTTGAAGAATATTTTCTAACACAAGGCAGATACTACTGCTTCTTCTCCAGCAGAGGGCAGTGTAATAAGCAATTGCTGACAAGAACACTCTCTCCCAGTCTTACCTTAGGGTAGGCCTAATACTTATTTCAACAAAGTGTGCTGTCTATTAAACTTTTATTTCATTCTTTTTTATTCTCTCCACCAGGTAATGATGGTTTGATAGTGTGTGCCATGCTGTGTGTGTTCCTTTGTCTTTGAGCAGGAACATACATTACAGTTAACAACATTTGATGGTATTTCTGTTGGGAGATTTGGACAGGTTCATGAATCCTAACATTTCTGTTCCACAACTAGGCAGCTTGCCTGCTAAACCTCATCAGCCAATGATCTGTTTGATTGACCTGGGAGGACGTGTTCATTTGAAACCATTTACATTAAAACAAAACGCATGTAACCCAGCAACAGACCATCTATTTTAGAATAAAACGTATGTTACCCAGCAACAGACCATCTTCTTTAGAATAAAACACATGTAACCCAGCAACAGACCATCTTCTTTAGAATAAAACGCATGTAACCCAGCAACAGACCATCTATTTTAGAATAAAGAGTATGTAACCCAGCGACAGACCATCTTCTTTAGAATAAAACACATGTAACCCAGCAACCGACCATCTATTTTAGAATAAAGAGTATGTAACCCAGCAACAGACCATCTTCTTTAGAATAAAACGCATGTAACCCAGCAACAGACCATCTATTTTAGAATAAAGAGTATGTAACCCAGCAACAGACCATCTTCTTTAGAATAAAGAGTATGTAACCTAGCACCAGACCATCTTCTTTAGAATAAAGAGTATGTAACCCAGCAACAGACCATCTTCTTTAGAATAAAGAGTATGTAACCTAGCACCAGACCATCTTCTTTAGAATAAAGAGTATGTAACCCAGCAACAGACACAGCCTGTTTCACAACACTGGGATCCACTGCATGCAGTCTACTCTGGTGGCCATTCAACAGACTGCAGGATTTTACACAATATGCTTAATTATACATTATACAATTATACATACATTTACAGCACTTTAATAACAACAGGGTTTGGGGGGTGCATACTAGCCATTTTTTATATTCGAATATCCAACAGTGTCCATGAACAGTTATTTGATTATTTGCAGGGGTGGACATAAGCCACTCCACCGAGACTGCAACGGTCTATTTTATTGAAAGGGTCAAGTCCCTTATGGATAGAGGAGGAGTTGTGGGTGCAGTATTTCTAGATCTTCGGAAAGCGTTTGACACGGTCAACCACAACATACTTCAGTCTAAGTTTGATCAGTTTAACTTCTCTTCTTCTGCATCCAGCTGGTTCAAATCATACTTATCTACTCGAACTCAGTGTGTTAAAATAAACAATGTATTATCCGACTTCAAAAATCTGTCTACAGGTGTTCCCCAAGGTTCAATCCTGGGTCCACTTCTTTTCAGTCTTTATATTAACGATTTGCCATCCGTATGCCAAGACTGTGAGGTTCTGATGTACGCAGATGACACTGTGATCTTTGGATGGGGTAAGAATAATGTAGAGGTCGCTGCTAGGCTTACAAAGGTCATGGTTGAGGTGTCTGACTGGTTAAACAAATGTTGTCTTCAGCTCAACAATTCCAAAACCGTTGCTGTTTTTTTCTAAAACCAGCAAGTCTCACACTGAACCCGATGTGTTTATTTCTGATCAAAGAATCAAGATTGTGAAGGAATACAAATATCTTGGTATCTTGATTGATAATCAACTTACTTTTAAAAAACATGTTAAAAAAATATGCAAAAATTTAAAATTCACCTTGGCCAACTTTAGGCATCTTAGAAATCACATGTCCACCGAGGCTGCTAAAATGTACATGTTCTCGCTGATTTTATCTCACATTAACTACTGCTTACCCACCTGGTCTACTGCCAACTCCACTACCCCTAAACCAGTCATGTCTCTTTACAAACAGGCTCTCAAAATACTTGACAAAAAACCTAAATCACACCATCACTGTTCAGTCCTCCATAAGTACAAACTTTTAAGTTGGGACAACCTGATCACATTTAAGAACTGCTGTTTAATGTTCAAAATCCAGTTTAACCTGGCCCCCCCACCACTATGCAGCCTAGTCACGTTTAGAACAGCAGCAACCAGTGCTACTCGAGGGGCAGCAAGAGGAGACTGTGATATTCCTTTAAAAAAAAGTGTATTTGGACAGTCGGTTTTCTCAGTTAGGTCAGCCCGGTAATGGAACCATCTCCCTCAGAACATTAGAGAATCAACCTCATTTAACTGTTTTAAAAGTAATCTCAAAACATGGTTGATAAATAACCAAAAATGTGATCACTAGTGGGTAAGCAGTAGAACTTGTATAGCAGTAGAACTTGTATATTAGGATTGTATTTTATTTTATTGTATCTTATTTTATTTTATTTTTTTGATTTATTGTCAATGTTATGTTTGATATACGTTAATGCCTTTTTTAGGTTGTATAGCCTTTTTCACTCTGGCAGGGGGACTGCCAATGGAAACTAGCCTTTTGGCTATAATTGGGTGCATTTACATTTTAATGTTCATGAATGTACACTGTCCCTCTTGATCAAATAAACAAATTGATTGATTGATTGATTGAAGCCTACAGTAAATGGAAAATGTATTGGGGGAGCAGTAAAGCCCTTTATTGTGAGTATGTATGGTGCCTTTAGTGTGAGTATGTACTGTATGGTGCCTTTACTGTGAGTATGTATGGTGCCTTTAATGTGAGTATGTATGGTGCCTTTAATGTGAGTATGTATGGTGCCTTTAATGTGAGTATGTATGGTGCCTTTACTGCGAGTATGTATGGTGCCTTTAATGTGAGTATGTATGGTGCCTTTAATGTGAGTATGTATGGTGCCTTTACTGTGAGTATGTATGATGCCTTTAATGTGAGTATGTATGCTGCCATCTCACTCCACAAAGGAATATCAAAACTACTGCGCACACTATCTCCACAAATGAACAGTGTTAATGTTAGCATTAGCTAAGCTACGTTCCAGCAGTAGCCAACTACAATACTAGTACAATAAACTTGTGTCCTAATGGTACAAAATCGAACCCCTTATTGCACAAGAATATACTAGGTACAAGTAAACCACGCAGGTTTACTAGACTCATATATTCACTGCACATCTTTATCAGATGTGTCACTCATGGCCTCATTAACCTCAGCAATGCCAATTTCAAAGAACTATGTTGACAATAGATGATAATAAAGATTCCAGTAGTCTGCGGTGAGAGAGCATGATTGGTCCATAATGTTGTTTTTTTCAGTGAACTCTACTAAAGTAGATTTACGTGCTTCAATGTTCCAACAACATAAGTTTTCTCAACATTCCACAACACTGAACATCTCTATTCACCCTCTGTCTGAAACGCATGCACAAAAAGCTATATAATACACTACAGGAAAGGGAAAAACCGGAACAGCATAATATGTCCCCTTTAAGTTGTGTCTTGTGTTTGAGGAGTTGAGGGGGTTTTGCGTTGTTTGACTGCCCCTGTTCGCTCTTCCCAGCTCAATTACAGTCGTGTCGCCTTTGGTGATGTTTTTGATATTTTGGTAAATGTAGCCTTCCACTTTTGCCCAGTACAGGTTGATATTAAAAATGAATTATTATTTCGCAAAACATGATTGATTTTCCCGGGGGCAACGCACAGCTCTTTTTGGTGATTTCCAGGTAGTTCTCAATTACAAAGACGTGAAGGATAGAAAAAGCTTGACAGACGTAGCAACAGTAACTAAGAGGGGGTGGACTTTGCAAAAGGTCAATTATTTGAAGTGAATAGTTGCTAAAGCATCCCATGCATGAGGGTTCATGATAACCAAATAAAGATATTTAGTATTTGAAAAGTTATGCTGCAAACAGTTATTCAGATGTTCAATCATGTGTACGTACACTTAAATAGGGCTTAGGCTCCTAACAGAGGGTACTAAATAATAACTTGGAACAGTACACTAATGGAATGGATGCAGTAAAAACTAATGATTATTACTATAATTATCATTATTATCATATATTATTATTATGTATATATACATATCATATATTTATTAAATCAGTCTGATGTGCCAACATTATGAAGAGAATGAGGTTGAAGAGAGAGAATGGAAAGAGAAAAGAGGAAGAGAGGGGAGGGAGAGAGAGAGATAGTGAGAGAGGGAGAGAGGGGAGGGAGAGAGAGAGAGAGAGAGAGAGAGAGGGAGAGAGGGGAGGGAGAGAGAGAGGAAGTGAGTGCGTGTGTATTTCAGTCAAGTAAGTAAGCCATGTACTCAAACCACAGAGAAAGGAGCTCTAAAGGGATGTGGTGTATTGAGGTCACATTTTTACATTGAACTCACAGCCTTACTCTGAAACCAAACTCAATGACAGTAATTGAAGAGAACAATGCGTAAGCAGAGAGAGGGTGATAGGAACATTTTGAACAACAAAAGTTTTCAACACTTTTATGAATAGCCGGTGAACCCTAACCACGACTCCGTAACCATGACTTCACTAATTCAATTCAATTCAATTCAATTCAATTCAATTCAATTCAATTCAATTCAATTCAATTCAATTTTATTTATATAGCGCCATAACAATACAATTGTCTCTAGGCGCTTCTAACTAACACTCTTCTATAAGAACCAAGCTTAAATGTGACAAGCACTTACCTAACACACACCCTGACACTGCTGGCCCTTATCTAACACACACCCTGACACTGCTGTTACTTACTTAACACACACCCTGACACTTACCTAACACACACCCTGACAGTTACCTAACACACACCCTGTTACACACTACAGTTACTTCTCTTCAGTATTAAGTACGTTTTATTTATTAATTTCACAGATGCTTTTATGCTAAATTACTTCCAGTAAAGCACAGTCATGCATTTCCGTGTGTGTGTGTGTGTCTGTGTGTGTATGTGTATATGTATGTGCTGTAGGATATAGGTGTAAGAAAGAGCAGGTAGAGGATATAGGGGTAAGAAAGAGCAGGTAAGAAACAGCAGGTAGCGGGTATAGGGGTAAGAAAGAGCAGTTGTAATACACTGGAACTAACGAGCCTTCAATGGAGTATTTGTATAGTCTGCCATCATACAGCGACTACTGTTGTCATGGTCATCATACAGCGACTACTCTTTGTCATGGCCATCATACAGCGACTACTCTTTGTCATGGTCATCATACAGCAACTACTCTTTGTCATGGTCATCATACAGCGACTACTCTTTGTCATGGTCATCATACAGCGACTACTCTTTGTCATGGTCATCATACAGCGATCAAGTAGTGAAGCCTCGGTGGATGACTAACAGGCGGGCATCACAGTGGCATCACAGTGGCATCACAGTGGCATCGCGGTGGCATGACGGTGGCATCACGGTGGCATGACGGTGGCATCGCGGTGGCATCACGGTGGCATCACGGTGGCATCACGGTGGCATCACAGTGGCATCGCGGCTGCAGATGCAGATCGAACGCAAGCACCATGAGGGATGTGAGGAGGTTGAGTCGCATGTGTTGCAGAGGACTGGTACAAGATGCACGGATGAAAGAAGCGGCAGGCGAGTGTGGCATCTTAGATAATGTTAGCAAGAAACAGAGGAAACACAGGCCTACACACACACACACACACACACACACACTCTTACAGACACACACACACAACCAGGCCAACACACCCCAAGCAGGGGTGTCTCTTGCAGCATGTCTCTTGGCTGGCACCTTATCAGTCTTACATATGTAAAACCAAATTGATGGAAAGCTTGTGGTGGAAATGTACTCATATAGTTAAACAAAATCTATGAGGACAATAGAACATTATCTATGTTCACCGAGTGGCTTTAAAGACCCAATATTACACTTAATTATTATTATTTTTATTATTATTATTATTATACTTAATGTCACTGACCAATGGTGACTATCAAACTCATGGTGCATTACAAATAAAATGAATTATTATTATTATTATTATTATTATTATTATTATCTCTT
>NC_045153.1:6773315-6793315 GCF_900700415.2 Clupea harengus
AAGCCGCAAAATTCACCGTGAGCAAGCCGTACATGCACACTCTGAACCTGAACGGCTCTGTGTCAGTCACGTGTCACCATGACATCCCAGACGCACAGGAGGTTGATGCCAAGCTGTGGAACGAGCACGACATAGTGTGCGAGGATGGAAAAGAGGGCTGCGCTATGAAGTGGGAAGGGCTGACAAAGGTCACGTACACTCTGTGGAATCTCCAGGCCAGCGATGAGGACAAGCTGTTCAGGTGCCAGTTCTCCCGAACCGAACCAATTCCCATCATACAAAGTCATGGGAATGCAACCAACCTCTTCCCAGGTGTGTGTGTGTGTGTGTGTTCAGTCAGAGTCAACTCTTGTTTCTCCCTTGTTTGTTTCTCGTAGAAACTTCTGCATCTGTAGCAGTCCAAAATAACATGTATGGTTCATACTGAAGTGAATGGTTTGTTCATGTTTACTTATGCACAGAGTAAACTAACTCTGATGAAAAAAGTACACAAAATCAAACAAAACTTTAAACTTAACCGTTTGCGTTAACACATTTTTATACTATCATTCACTATGTGGTAAATGAATATGCTAACGAAAGGATCTTTAATTGAAAGCATTATTAATATTACTTTCAGGGTGCAAGATACCTTTCCCTCCCCCTCGGATGGCCACCCCTACCTCCATCTCCTCCTCTCCCACGTCCTCCCCTGCCCCCCGGGACTCTCACCCCCCCACAGACCCTCTGGTCTGGTTCCTAATTGGTGCCGCTGTGCTTCTCTGTCTGTACAGCTTCATCGTCACCATCCTCTTCCACAAACTCAAGGTGAGACAGCGCTTGAGAAGAGCACAGTTTGATCACAACAGCTTTTACAAGAGATGGATGTTGTGACGCCTTTTGTGGCAGAAGTTTGAGGCGCGTTGTTGTTAAATCCTTGAGGGCTTAGGGTCGTTAGGGCTTAGGGGTCGTGAGGGTTAGGGGTTGTGAGGGCCTAGGGTCGTGAGGGCTTAGGGGTTGTGAGGGTTAGGGGTTGTGAGGGCTTAGGGGTCGTGAGGGCTTAGGGGTTGTGAGGGTTAGGGGTCGTGAGGGCTTAGGGCTCCCCCACTGTCACATCGCCAAGTGCATGAGTCCTCTACCACCTGAACCACTATCGCCCCAGGCCTATCACTTATCAAATGGCTTCAGTAAAGTAAAGTCTGTGAGGGTTCAGGGTTCAGGGTTCAGGGCTCAGGCCGTTAGGAGGGGCATTGGGGTTGGGCCCTACAGTGACTTAGAGTCGAACCCAAAAGCACCAGGGTCAGGGGTTCACTGCTCAAGGAGCAGACGTGCACAAGCCATGAACCGAGAGTTGATCTGATTTAAATATGCCTACTCTGCTAAAGTAATACATGTAAATATACATACATACATACACACACACATACATTCACACATACATACATACATACATACATACATACATACATACATACATACATACATACATACATACATACATACATACATGTAAATATACATGCTGCATGGGTCTGATTGTTTGAAATTTAGAATTTAAACCATTCATTAACTCTCTCTCTCTCTCTCTTTCTGTATGTGTGTTCCACTTTCTTTATTAATGTTCTTCTACTTTCACTCTGTCTTTTCTAGGTCAGCAGAACTGAGGTCTTGTACGATACACTCACTTATCTTCCAAATCAGGTGAGTTGCTCTGTTTGAACCCAACATGCAACTGCTTTATTTACACACTATCATGAAGCTGGTGGCTTTAGAGAGACATTAAAGGCGCAGTCCTGGATCATAATGTCAGACACACATTAAAGGCGCAGTCCTGGAATTGAGCGAAATTCTCTGCATACTCCTCTAGCTGTCTATCCATTGTGTGCATAAAAAAAAAAGTCCGGTGTTCATGCACAGTCTTAGCTCTGTAATGTGAAACAAAGAGCTCAGGCCGAGCCAATCAAGACGTTCAGATGTTATCAACCTTTTGCCAGAATCGAGGATTGCACCTTTACGTAAGAGCTTGGTTAGAAAGATCTGTCTTGATGCAATGAGATGTTGGACTAATTACAATGGTTCTGTTGTATTTTACAGCACCAACAGGCCAGAACACAGGGCCAGGTAAGAACAGTTCACATGCATTAATCCAATGTATTAAGATGGTGATAACAACTCCAGTACACTACTAGTCTAGAATGCATATGAAGTATGCTGCTGCGGTACTAAACATTTGAGTAAAAAAAGGAAAGGGGATTTGGAAAGGACTAGGCAGTAGAGGCATGAAAGACTGAACTTTAGTGGGGTCTGATTTAAAATTTAAAATGTACTTTCTGATTCCTGAAATGTACTTTCTGATTCCTAAATCTACAGCCCTTGTAATGACAGTCATGGGAGCATTCGTTGTGTTACTTTATTCTTCTATGGATGTTGTTTTGGACTAAAGCGTCCACACTATGACTATATAACTGTATGGTAGCAACACGGTACACTATACAGTATATGGTTACTACACACTACACTGTCCTCTGACTGAAGCTTCCACACTATGACTATATAACTGTATGGTTACTACACACTACACTGTCCCCTAGTGCACTTCAGAGGCCGTGTAGGTAAACCCCATCCTGTCTGTCTCTGAACCCTAGGCCAGGGCAGGGAGAGGCCCGAGGGAAGTCAGTGAAGAGTACATGGACATGCGTGAGGTCCAGCAGAAGGCCTGGTCCACCCAAGACATGAACCACAACTCCCAGGCCATACCCAACGGCTTCGTCGCCTGAGGCCCAGCCTTCACTGTACCTTTAGCTGTGCTCAGCTTCAGTTTAATGTGTGAGTCAATGTGCTGCTGCTGTTTCCTGTCCACTGTATGTGTGTGTGTGTGTGTGTGTGTGTGTGTGTGTGTGTGTGTGTGTGTGTGTGTGTGTGTGTACTGAAAATGTTCTCTCTATCCCTGCTCTAAAGTACACTTGATTCACGGGAGTGTTGATGCTGTTATGACATTGTGTTAAGTGTGTGTGTGTGTGTGTGTGTGTGTGTGTGTGTGTGTGTCTGTGTGTGTGTGTGTATGTGTGTGTGTGTGTGTGTGTGTGTGTGTGTGTGCGTGCGTATGTGTGTGTGTGTGATGCTGTTATGGCATTGTGTGTGTGTGTGTGTGATGCTGTTATGACATTGTGTTAAGTGTGTGAGTGTGTGTGTGTGTGTGTGTGTGTGTGTTATGTTGTTATGACATTGTGTTAAGTGTAATATCTGGACAGTCTGGACAAACACTCTGGACAACGCTTTAGATAGATAGATGGATACTTTATTAATCCCCGAGGGAAATTTAGAAATTTAAATTTCATTGTTAATAATAATATTGTATTTTCATGTACATATTCAGTCTTTTTCTAAGAGTTCAATAAATACTGTTTTTATAACAAATATTTGCCTTTGTGAATGATGTTTTCAAATATTTATTTTATTCTATAAATATTTATTTCTGCTGAATGGAGAGCACCCAGAATTGTATGTTTTACATTAGAGACATCCGTATAGTAACTGACGATAGAAAAAAACACAGAAAACAAAAAACATATTGAGACACTACTGCCAATCACGCCACTATGAGTTTGGAGTTTGGTTCACTATTTTTTTTTCAGTCTCAACCTCTTTGAATATTTGCATAACCACAATTTGATTGGCTGGGGCCTGCATTGCCACTTGAAAAGTTGAACTTTTCTCAACTTTCCATAATCAAAGCGCGTGTGCGTGTGCGTGTGCGTGTGCGTGTGTGTGTGTGTGTAGTGTGTATGTATGTGTATCTGTGTGGCCTAGGAGACAAAATACGGTCACAATAATGAGGTGCTGGTAAGCCAGAGAAAGTGGCAAGAGCCGTTAACATGTAGTAAGATGTACAAGGTTAACCTTAACCAAAACGTTTTGGATGAATGACTCCAGAGAAAGGCTTAGCCTACCTCTAAGGCTTTAAGTTGATACAAGACAGTGCTGCAAATCATTTCCTGGATGATTCCATCAATTCAACTTGCTCTTCTTTCAGGTTTAATGTTGATCTTGGTTAGTTTTATGGCTGTCATTATGGCTCTTTATTTTTTAAATAACAACCGTGAGTGAATACTTAAGCATCTCACACCGCATCTAACTGAGTGGAAAGAACCACATGCTCTTGCTACTTCAAGACTTTTATTTTGATGAAGAAAACATAGGTGACCAATCCGGAAGTACACAAGAAGGAATGGATATGATAAACAGAAACTTTGAGGATGGTCTGACGGCTTCTCAATGTTGTCATTGTGCATGTCGATTACATCTGTCGCAGCATGATTAACTTTGGATCATTTGAAATAATATATGCGTCTAGCTAGAAAGGTGTCGTAAATACACGAAAGGAAGAAAGACAATTCAACATACCAGCTGGGAAACGTTATCATAGCTGGCTAACGAACATTAGCGACAGCTAGTCAGCTATGCTAACATTACAATCCACGTAAACTTGCCATTGTTCCATTCCCAACCAGTTGTTCAGTGACACCAGGATATAGAGCCGTGTTTCCCCGCAACTCACGCTAGCTCACTTAGTCTAGTTAATATGGATGTTAATCTGACAATATCCCTTATTAGGGGACAAATGGGTGTTGTCATTGAAAAAGCGGTGACCGTGGCGGTGGAAAATGTGTTGGGGGAAATGATGAAGGTGGTTAGCATCAAGTTTGACGAATTTCGAAAGGAGATGAATGCCAAGGAAAAGGAGAATGAGAACATCCGACAGATGCTAGATATATCCAGATGTCAGATGAGGGCTATGCGAAAATATTTGAGCGTCTCCGCCGCGAAGGATGACCGTCAGAATCACCCCACGCAAAGACAGCAGGTCAACCAGTTTGACTCGATTCGAGTTCCGGAGGTGCACCTAGACCAGACCACCTTTTCTCTGTCGCTTCCTCATGGAGGAATCTCGAATGGTCCATTATGTCGGAGAACAGTGAACAACCTAACCCTGCCCGAAATTAGAAATAGCAGCTTCACTCACAGATCCTTAATGTCCCGGGAGGAGTACAGTACTACGTCGCACAAAAGTAAAGATCCGATTACAGAACCCGTGTCAATGGAGGACCCCCCTCAGCCAGAACTTCGCCTTATTGCCTCTGATGGAACTACCACGTTACTGGCACCAATTAAACGTAGGTCCATTCATTCATTCATTTTCTCTTTTCCTCTACAGTTCCTTTCAGACTAACTTGCTTTCCACAAAGTCCATAATGAAATAATGTACACACACTAACCAGACATTAAGGCGGTGTGTCTTATGCGGGTTCACTGACTCACATCTGCACTGGTTTTCCAGAGGAGATCACAGATCGTCCAGAACTGGACTGCAGATTCGAGGAAGTAGGGGAGAGCAGTGACACGCCACTCAACAGGAAGCCTGACCAGACCAGTCCTCCAGAGAGGGACCTTCCGGATGCCCCGGAGCCCCGGCATCTCAGCCCAGGAGAGGCAGAGGTTGGCGGGCTGGCGGGCAAGGACACCTCGCCCCCTCCGCTCGCCAGCACCGCCCCTCTGGTCAAAGAGGAGATGGCAGAGGCGGAGATGGTGCCCATCAAGCAAGAGCCGCAGGAGGTGGAGGTTGAGGTGGAGGGAGACTCGTTGGGGCCCGTCGAGGGTGAAGGGCTCAGCCAGGGAGGATACCTGGAGGGCACGGAGACCCAGCAGATCACATCGGGAGCCACCATGGGACAGACGGGAGCGTACTTCTCACCCCTGGCCAGCTCCTCTACATGTGAGTGTCTGCCTCTGCTATTATGAAGAGCGTTGCCCAAATACAAATGCACCACATTTCAAAGGCTATTTGAAATTTCCAAATTTCTAAGGCAGAAAGAAAACCTGCTCTGAAAGTGTACGCGATGTGCTAGCGAAACCCAACACACCCAAGGGGTCTTGGTCTAATGATTAGCTCGGCCTCCAGTGCCTGAGCGTGTAGCAGTGAGTCCAGCACAGGACTAGTGAGCAACACATCCTATCGCCTGTGAATACTTTGCAGAGTTTTTGCTCACAGATTATACCTCCAAAAAATCTAACCTAAAAAAAAATCAATCTAGAACTTGGGAAAACTGAGCAAAACTTGTGATGGTAGCGACTGCGTGAGAGCATTTTTAAAAGCACATAACACCAGGAAGACGTGACGTTTCTGACGTATATAGAAAAGCATGTGGCCTATTTTAAATGAACGGTTGAACTAATACACAGGAACAAAGGTGATGGCATCTGACTGTGGGTCATCAAAGAATAGCTACATTGTAACACTAAGGCTAACATTACACACAACTTTAATGTTTGTGTATCAATTGGATTGTCATCTATCCACCGTGATTAAGCACATTGTCTGAGCAGCTTTCTATTCATTGTAGTGAGATTTTATTTTCAGTTGTCAATGTGGTGTGGATGGAATTGGTGATTGCAGATAGTGGTTCTGATGGGGCCTGTGGATCTGTGTTAGAATGGTATCGTGCTTATAGGAAAGTCATTTATGGAGCATTCATTTACATACTGAGGAAACTGCCGTGAACATTGTGTGGTATATGCTTCTGTATGTTTAGCACTGTAATGTGAAGCTCACTGGTTGGTCATATATGTTTAGCACTGTAGTGTGAAGCTCACTGGTTGGTCAAATATGTTCAGCATTGTAGTGTGAGGCTCACTAGTTGGTCATATTGCAGTTTAAACCTGGCGCTGACTAAACCCTCAGTGTTACTGTGTGTCAAAACTGGCAGAGCCTGAGATTAACACCACTGCACTCTTTCCTTATGTTGTGTCTTCCCCCCTCTCTCATACCCACACGTCACTCTCTGCACTCTCAGATGCCGGCAGACAGCCCTGCGTCCCCATGGCGACGGCGGTGTCCACCGGATCGTCGCTGGCCTCGGCGACGTGGGCGGGCGTGCGGCAGGGGCGCCCGTGGCTGCGGGACCTGGGCCTGTACGAGCAGTACAAGCAGGCGCGGGCCGAGCTGCGCCGCCGCGCCAGGTGCGCCGGAAGCAGCTGGAGCAGGACCTGCCGCAGGCGCTGCTCGCCGACCTGGTGAAGGAGCGGCGCGAGAAGACGCGGCTGCGCGTGGCGCGCTGGAGGGCCAAGCGCAAGATGCAGGCCTGCCTCATGGGGGCGCAGACAGCCGGCGCAGTCACTGCAGTTGCAGCCGCAGCCTCCTCCACTGCAGCCGGCGCTGCACAGGTGGGACAGACTGTGCAGAGGGTCGCTGGGCTGCAGATGCAGGTTCAGATGCAGGCAGGCGTTGCCGGGCAACAGCAGAGACTGGGAGGTAGGCTGCAACAACAGCAGCAGCAGCAGCAGCAGCAGGGCAGGGCGGGGCTACAGTTTGGAGGTGGAGTGGGTGCGGCTTATGCATTTGGGGCGGGGTCTCACCAGGGGCTGTCGGCGGTAAACGCAGCGGTGGGCGGGGACACTGGCGGGGAGCAGCGGCCACAGTCTGTCGGCGCAGGCGTACGCTGCCGGAGACAGGTTTGCCCAGCAGAGGGCGCCGTACACGCTGCACGGCACGCAGGGACCGGACACTGGCACGTACCAGTGAAGGGAAACTGGAGAAGGAGGAAGTTGATGATGATGATGATGATGAAGAGGAAGGGCTAACTGCCCATGGTCATCTGCTGAATCGGCTGGGCTATTCCTGGGTCTCTCACAGCTTCTGAAACAGTGTGTGTGCCATCCGGTCGATCTGTTCCACGAGCAGGCCTTAACCTGGGTGACTGCCACAGACAGTCTGTGCTCAGCACAACAAGAGAGATCATGAGGCTGCCGTGTATGGGGGTTTATTGTGGCAGAATTATTTGCAATTGTGTGGGGAGAGTTGTGTAACTGTATCTCAATCCATGTGTGTGCGTAATCAGCTTTGTAAACGTGTAGAAGAATCGCTAAATGCGTACTGAGTTTTGGACAGGAATCTGCAAATTTGCTGAGGTACGGCAAGCTGAAGCGGCTGTCGTTTTGCAACAGCATCCTTGCAGTTTGAGTGCCGCATTTTTTTATTTAACAAAATGCGTGAGACAAGTGATGAAAAATGGCTTCTTCAGCTTGTCTTACCTCCGCTCAGGGTGAACAACTACAGACAGGTCAGGGCACCTGGGCTCGCGACACACACACACACACACACACACACACACACACACACACATTCAGTATGCCCTGTTAGAATGAGAAGTTTAAAGTTTTCCAGCTGTTGGAGCAAAACACTTACGGTGCAAACCCATGACAGCGACGCGATACGCTTCCATCGCTGTGGGCGTGTTGTAGTGTGTGGAAATATCATTTTCAAACCATCAGAGACGACACCAAACAATCTGATTGGCTGCTGCCGGGAAAAATCGCTCCTCATTTGCATAGGATTCAACATTTTCCAACTTTTATCGGCCAAAACGGTGGTTTACGTCACAATGGATTGGCTCCCGTTGAAATGCATGGGATTAGAATATCGCGTCGCTCGTAACGGTGTCATGGGTTTGCACCGTTAGACTTTTCAGGCATTTATATCTACGTACGCATTTTAAGATTCTCAATCTGAAGAAATCTCAATACACAAAAAGCTGATTTCACGCACGGATTGAGATACAGTCGCACAACTCTTCACACACATTAGCAAATAATTCTGCTGCAATAATATCCCCATAACCGTGGCTCTCAATAAGTCGATGAGGACTCATAAGCTTAAGGAATAAGGAGAGCATCGTTCCCACGCTCATGGAAATCCTGGGAAAGGCATGGAATTTTAAAATTCCATTTTCCAAGCCTCAAAAAAGTTGTGAAATGCAGTAAATTCATTGAAGGTTTTGGAAAATCTGTGAAATTTTAATGAAAATAATGATGTTCTTGTTCTTTTCGATGGATAATGTTTAGTTGGACTAATGTTCATTTCTGCAGTGTGATACGGTTTCCAATTGAATTGACTAACAAGTCTATTAGACAAGGAATGGAAATGGCTGCTGTTTAATCTTCATTCACAATAGGGCCCAACCTGTCGAGTAAACTACGCACTTTTGTGTACTTGTAGGTTATGAAAGGCATAGAAATGTCATTAAAGGTCCTTGAGGAGTCATGGGAAGGTTTTGAAATGTTGTCAATGAAAAAGGGTGGGAACCCTGTGACAAGTGTGGCTGTGTAAAAGATCTGAACAGGTGTGGCTGTCACTTGGGTGCAGCTGTATGGAAAATCTGAACAGGTGTGGCTGTCACTTGGGTGCAGCTGTATAAAAGATCTGAACAGGTGTGGCTGTCACTTGGGTGCAGCTGTATAAAAGATCTGAACAGGTGTGGCTGTCACTTGGTGCAGCTGTATAAAAGATCTGAACAGGTGTGGCTGTCACTTGGGTGCAGCTGTATGGAAAATCTGAACAGGTGTGGCTGTCACAGTCACTTGGTTGCAGCTGTATAAAAGATCTGAACAGGTGTGGCTGTCACTTGGGTGCAGCTGTATAAAAGATCTGAACAGGTGTGGCTGTCACTTGGGTGCAGCTGTATAAAAGATCTGAACAGGTGTGGCTGTCACTTGGGTGCAGCTGTATAAAAGATCTGAACAGGTGTGGCTGTCACTTGGATGCAGCTGTATAAAAGATCTGAACAGGTGTGGCTGTCACAGGTGTGGCTGTCACTTGGTTGCAGCTGTATAAAAGATCTGAACAGGTGTGGCTGTCACTTGGGTGCAGCTGTATAAAAGATCTGAACAGGTGTGGCTGTCACTTGGGTGCAGCTGTATAAAAGATCAGAACAGGTGTGGCTGTCACTTGGGTGCAGCTGTATAAAAGATCTGAACAGGTTAAAGCAGTATTGTGGGTTTAATGGCTGGTCATCAGCTCCATCATGCATCCAATGGAGAAGCTCCTTTTGGACACTCAGACTCCTCACTGTTGTAGCACAAAACTCAACCTGACGCAGTAACCACGGTTACAGCTTTTCACTGGCATTTAGGCAGGCATTGGGCAACACCAGAGATTTTATTTTATTTTATTGACTGACTGCTTTTCCTTGAGTGATTTCATGAAATAAATTAAGTTATTGTGTATCAAGCCGTTTTGAAAACATCCGTAAGTGTTTAATATAAGGAATAAATTATGTATACACCATGAATTATGTGCTTCTTCCTGACCTATTTCTATTTGTCATTTTGTCAATTTTTTGTTAGAAATGTTCCAGAAATGAGAGTTTTTAATGAGTAGTGATAACATGTTTAAGAATGGAAGCACATATACTGATCAGAATCAGAATCAGAATAACATAAACTGCAACATCATTTCTCAAAATAACAAACCAGAATAAAATAGCTACATTGTCATTTCAACTTTACCATATAAAATGTTTATATTACCATAGAAACTAAACTGCTGATCATGCATAAAGAAGAATAAATCATTGAACTAAGGCACTTCTACCGCTACATCCAAATAACATTAAATACAAACAAACTTAAACTCAAGTTTAAAAATCGTTTTTTGTTGTTGAGTTATATTACCATTCTAAAAACTAAACCGCTACACGCCGGAGCACCTACAGTCAGCGTGGGACGCCTCCGTTGATCAGCAGCGGCACCGTAGAGAGACGAGTGTGTTCAGATACGGCCCAGTCGGTCACAGAGGGCACCGTATAGAGAGATGAGTGTGTTCAGATACGGCCCAGTCGCTCACATCAAAGGCTATTTGTGTTGTTAGTCTCAGTAGCTGTGGACACATTCACAGGGGGAGCTGATCGTCTGGTCAGATCTGACGGCATTATTTCTCTGTTCTGTCTCAGTTCCAAGTATGCCAGCAATCTTACCTGGTTTTAGCTGCCGTGGCATGTGTGTACTCTAATCTTTAGATCTGTGGGTTTTGTCTTGTTTTTAGCACAGAAATTTCCCAGCCACAGTTGGCATACGGGGATTTTTGAGAAATGTTGAGAGTGTTGTAGGAACTAGTTACGTACACAAACACATCTTCTAATTGTCGAACACAACACTTTTAACACAGTGCTTTCGACACACACACCCCTCCCACAGGTATGCAGCTAGCTTTAATTTGGTGCCAGCCAGAAAGGAGCTGCGGATTCACATGATAACAGACACGGTAAGTTGACAAGGAGGGAAAAAAACAATGTGTGAAAGCTGACTGAGCACCCACAGGAAGGGACATCACATTCTCAACCAAGAATGCCTCCATCTCCTGAGCTCAGAGGGATTTGTCTGTGTAAACTATACCTGGGACCAGGAGCGATGGCAAAAGGTTGTTGATATTTGAGCTCAACAGCCAATCAAATGACACCCCTCCCTTCTGTGCACCTGAAGCACCTTGTTGTGGCTAGAGCAGTGTGTGGCTTGGATCTGAGGGCACACATAGAACAGACTAGAGGACCGTGAGGGCAATTTGTTGAATTTGACAAAAAGAGATTAGAATTACGGACTGAACCTTTAAAGATGTCACCAGCTGGTTGTAAACTTGTTTTTCTTCTCTAGAATGGACAAAATCCTGTCTTAAAACTGCTAGTGTCAGTTGACTAGACAGTTAAGGCTTTCTAAAGACAAGACCCAGGGCCTTTTTCTCAATTTGGCTCAATGTTTTTGTTTTTTTTTGCCTTTGTGACATCATCATTCTCGCCCTCCTGCCGCCAGCCAATCAGCCATTGATAATCTTCTGGGAGATGGCACCAGGAAGTGTGTAGAAGAGCAGGGCGATGAAGACGGCCAAGATGAGCAGGATCAGGGCAACGATAATGTACTTCTTATAGTTCTTCCAGATCAGGTGGAAGAAACACTTGAACGGGTTCACAAACCAGGAGAAGGAGGTGTCGGGGCGACTAAACGACAGAGATAGATAGATGAACAAACACAGGTTAACACAATGAGAGGGAGAGAGATGGAATAAAAATCATTAATTATGATAATACATAATAGCAATAATGACTATCAGTGTCATGAATGAACAAGAGGTAATTGATTTCTGAGTTGCCTACTTTGGCTTCTCCAGTGGTTCCGGTTCTTTCCGGGCTCGACCCACTGGGTTCTTCTCTGCCTCCTCTGCAGTCACCAGGTGGAACTCCGCCTCCACTTTTCCCTGCAAGGTCAAAGGTCAGAGAGATGAAGGAGTGATTCTGTAGTTGGTGTCAAAAACAACCAGTTTCATATGGAGAAACTAGACAACAGCGTCCTCATACAGTTTATCCGGGCAAACGTTCATAGAATGTTCACTGAATGTTTAATGTCTGTGATATACTCGTGTAGGCTAAATCCAAATTGAATCATGAATCTATTATTTTAAAACATTGAACTAGATGATTTTAAAAGCACAGTGATTCCTTTCAACTTTGAAAGTGCAGAAAGGGGGAAGCAAGAGATAAACGGAGAGAGAGAAAGAGAGAGAGAGAGAGAGAGAGAGAGAGAGAGAGAGAGGGAGAGGCTATGTGTCCGTCATGTGCCCACCATGACGTCCTTACCGTGAGCTCCCCAGACTTGGAGAAGGGCCACCAGCCTCGAGAGCGCTTCTGCTGGAAGATGGAGACGATCTCCAGGCTCTCACTCAGCATCTCCAGCTTACAGGCCTTCGCCGTCTTCAGCCCGCGGGGAATCCGATGCAGGTCCAGTTCTAGAGAGCCTGTTAGACACACACACACTTCAGGCCAGATAACACACTCTCAGGAGGGCTCTGATTGGAGGTTAACACACTCTCAGGAGGGCTCTGATTGGAGGATAACACACTCTCAGGAGGGCTCTGATTAGAGGGTAACACACTCTCAGAAGGGCTCTGATTGGAGGTTAACACACACTGAGAAAAAGCCCAGTGGTCAGTCCAACTCAAATCAATCTCTCTCTCTCTCTGTCTCTGTCTCTCTCTCCTCTCTCTCTCTCTCTCTCTCTCTTTCTCTCTCTCTCTCTCTACCTGTCTGTCTCTACCTGTCTGTCTCTCTCTGTCTGTCTCTCTCTCTTTATTTTTCTCTCTCTGTCTCAGGAAATCAACAGCAGGTCAGTCACTCTCTCTGTCTGTCTGTCTGTCTGTCTGTCTGTCTGTCTGTCTGTCTGTCTGTCTGTCTGTCCCGCTCACCCAGGAAGTCGTCTGCGGACAGCCGGTCGAAGTCCCAGACCTGCAGCAGGAGCACAGCGGGCAGCTTCTGCTCGGTCTTGTCCAGGGCGAAGATGCTCTCGCGCTTGCTGACCACCAGCAGCTTCTCTGCCGGCATGTAGCTGAAGGGGAACACGAGGCGCCAGTTGAAGTTTCCCTCACCTGTCAGCGAGTTGTAGTGCACGTCTGTCTCCTGGCAGTCACCCTCCAGGCCCTTCAGCCAGCTGAGGAAGAGGAGTGATGAAGAGGAGAGGGAGAAAAGGGAGGAGGAGAACAGAGAGAAGGAGAGTATGAGGAGATGAGAGGTTGAGGAGGAGGAAGAGGAGGAGGAAGAGGAGAAAAGGCAGGGGGGGTGGAGGAGGAAGAGGAGGAAGGAAAGAGAGGAGAGGAGAAAAGGGAAGGAGTGAAAACAGACAGAAGGAGAGATGGGAGGAGAAAAGAAAAGCAAGGTGGAGACAGTAAAATGGAGAGAAGAAAGAGAAGAAGTAAAAGATCAGATGGAAGGGTGTTAAATGGAGGAGAGAAGAGAGGGAGGAGGAGATGAAAGAGATGGAGGAGGAGATAAAAGAAGTAAAAGATCAGATGGAAGGGTGTTAAATGGAGGAGAGAAGAGATGGAGGATGAGATGAAAGAGATGGAGGAGGAGATGAAAGAGATGGAGGAGGAGATGAAAGAGAGGGAGGAGGAGATGGAAGAGATGAAATAGAAGATCAGGCACATAGAGGTGAAGCAGACTTCAGAAGGTAAATCCCCTCGCTATCTCTGACTATCTATCTTCACTTTTGTGTTCACATGTGTGTGTTTTTGTTGTTCCATCTGCAGACAGTGAGACAGGCGTTTCCATCTGCAGACAGTGAGACAGGCGTTTCCATCTGCAGACAGTGAGACAGGCGTTTCCTCATCCTCGTACCCTTTGACGTAGATGTCACTGGACAGCTGTCCAGTCAAGATGTTGCTGTCCTCCAGGACCACATCCTCAGTGTTCCATATGATGATTCTCAGCTCATACCTACACAAAACACAAAACAAACAGGCTTCATAATGTGTTCATAATGTATACAAACAGGGTTCATAATGTATTCATTCCTTCATTCATTCATTAATTTCATACTGAAGCTCAGGACCCATGCATATGCAACGCAAATATGTTTAAAGGGAATTCATTTACATGACTGCAGTGAGCATGTGACATAAGGAAGACTTAAAAAGACTTTTATTTTTGGACTGAAAAGAACTCTGCCTGGTAACAGCTGACAAACCAAAAACACTGAGAAACAAAATGAAATGAAAGTTTAGCATGAATACTGTCACTAGGACTCTAAAGAACCCCATTTGAAGTTGCCATGGCAGCACAGAAACGGATCCGGTCCAGCTCACCCTTTGGGCTTGCGGGGGGAGATGTCCACAGGGGGCCTGGATGGGGCATGTCCATGGGGAATACATCTACCCACATCTGCAGCTGACCCTGAGGAAGAATACACACACACACACACAGATATATATACACAGACAAATACACACACACACAGAGCTATACACACACAGATATATACACACACAAACAAACGCACAGAGAGATATCCACCCACAGATATATACACACACAAACAGATATAAACACACACACACACAGAGATATATATACACACACAAACGTGCACACACACACACACAGATATATACACGCACAAACATGCACACACAGATATAAACACACGCAAACACGCACACACACAGAGATATATGCGCACACAAACGCACACACACAGATATATACACACAGACAAATGCACACAAACACGACATACACAGAGATATTAAAGAAACCATTAGAGAAAGACCTTTACCATAACAGTAATTCCAGCAAGTCTGCTTAGAACCCTTAGAGAAAGCCCTTGGAGCAGGGTGACCGCCCCCTTAAATAAAGATTGGTGATATTTTCTCTAACCGGTGATTTTGGTTGGTTGTGGGTGTACCTGTTCCATGCCGGGTCTGTCTCTGTGGTAGAGCGTGCGCGTCTCGATGTGCTCCGGCACCAGCCGGCAGCCCACACCTGGCATCTCCGCCCACCTGTGCAGCACCCTCAGTGCCAGGTGTTCATAGGACTCCACTGTCCGCTCTGGGGAGGGGGGGGGGGGATAGAGTTAACGATCGCTCTAATCGCTCTATTAGATCAGTCTATCCGTCTAATCGCTCTATCAGATTGGTCTATCGGTCAAATCGCTCTATCACAGGGGTTTTCAACTGGTTTTGTCCCAGGGACCAGCATTCTGACTAGAAAGTAATTTGCGGCCCACTTATGTGCCTGCACGCGCATGTGTGTTTGTAACCGCCGCCGCCACGCCCCCTCCCCCCGCAGATATTCTGCCTATAACACTTAAATATGTAAAATGATCAGGGTACATCGCTAGCCGCCGCCACGCCCCTCCCACTGCACAGATATTCTGACTATAACACTTAAACATGTGCAGTTATCAGGGTAGATCACTAACCGCCGTCGCCACGCCCCCTCCCCCGCGCACATATTCCGCCTATAGCACTTGTCAGTGTAATTTCTTCGATATTTTGCACAATATTCCAGAGTAATCTGGAAATGTGTTGAAATATAAAAGCGAATTTATAAAAATACAAAAATTCAATGGTGAACTGATTAACATAGGCTCATGTCGCGGACCCCCTGCAATGCCGTCGCGGACCACCAAGGGGCCACGGACCCCTGGTTGAAAACCCCTGCTCTATCAGATTGGTCTAGGCGCTCTATTAGATCGGTCTATCGGTCAAATCGCTCTATTAGATTGGTCTATCGGTCTATCGGTTTAATCGAGCTATTGCACCGGCTCAGAGAGTCAGTCAAACTGAACACCTCAGCTCTAGGACTAGAATATTGGCCTCATGAACAGAAGAGGTCTAGATCAATGACTGTAAAAAGGAGGCGCTCCTGGATCAATGACTTTAAAAAGGAGGCGCCCCTGGATCAATGACTGTAAAAAGGAGGCGCCCCTGGATCAATGACTGTAAAAAGGAGGCGCCCCTGGATCAATGACTTTAAAAAGGAGGCGCTCCTGGATCAATGACTGTAAAAAGGAGGCGCCCCTGGATCAATGACTGTAAAAAGGAGGCGCCCCTGGATCAATGACTGTAAAAAGGAGGCGCCCCTGGATCAATGACTGTAAAAAGGAGGCGCCCCTGGATCAATGACTGTAAAAAGGAGGCGCTCGGTCAAAGATGAAGCCAACGGAGGGAATTTAAAAATGGCGGAGATTTAACCAAATATGGTTTATTCTGAGCGGACCTGGCCAATTATTTGTTTACTACACATGCTTTGGCTCCAAAGAGCAACTTCGGCACAGACTCTTCAGACTCAATTTTGCCATAATGGCCGACTGATTTTAGCTTAATTTCTTCAGAACGTACGTGCATGACACCATACTGTCCATTTTTTTAGTAGTCATTGGTCTGGATAGTGGCCTTGACTATGGTCCTGGCCCTGGTCCTGGTCCTCGTCTAGTCCTGATCTGGTGGCCCAGTAGGCCTTACCTTCATCAACAAACAGGGTTTTCCCGGTGAAGACCTTGTCTCCGACTGTGATCCTCCCAGGCTGGAAGCGCGGCCCGCTGATTCGGTTCTCCTTACAGAACTTGATGAGTAGGTCTGTGGGCTGGATGCAGTCCCTCCATGCGTTATAGCCCTCACTGCACACAACAACAACAGCACTCAGTCCCTTCATGCATTATCGGCCTTACTGCACACAGTCCCTCCATGCATTATAGGCCAAGAGAAGGAGGGAGGAGAAGAGAAAAAAACAGAAGAGAAGAGAGATGGAATTGTGAAATTGTTGTCATGGTCGGGCACTGTTTTACCACTGCACCGCACCACTGTTTTTAACTGGAGAAAAGTCAAGAGGAGAGGAGAGGATGCACTGCACCGCTGTTTTTGCCATTCAGTGACACAAAAACCCAAAAGCCTCAGGGAGAGACACAGCTAAGGGCTCAGCACAGGTGTGTTCCCTGCTCACAGTGAGTACTAGCTAATCAGCACAGGTGTGTTCCCTGCTCACAGTGAGTACTAGCTAATCAGCACAGGTGTGTTCCCTGCTCACAGTGAGTACTAGCTAATCAGCACAGGTGTGTTCCCTGCTCACAGTGAGTACTAGCTAATCAGCACAGGTGTGTTCCCTGCTCACAGTGAGTACCAGCTAATCAGCACAGGTGTGTTCCCTGCTCACAGTGAGTACTAGCACAGGCGTGTTCCCTGCTCACAGTGAGTACTCGCTGGGCAGGCCACAGGTGGCTCTGTGGCGACTGTAGAAGCGGTTCTCCAGGTCGATCTGCGTCTCCCCGATCAGGTCATCCCCTCCAATCATGTCGTAGTCATAGATGAGGATCTTCAGCAGGGACTCTTTGGGGAACGAGGCCTGGAACTCAAAGGACCTGATTGGGGGAAATAATTTTACTTTTATCATGCAGAGCATTTTAGCCACCAACTTTGATATTTCAAACATTTCTACCCTTACTCTTCTACCCCTCAGTTTCGCTACAGACCAAACAACATTGGCCACCATGAGGCCTGACCATAACCGTATTTCTATTTCTAGTGTCTGTCTAACCCCAACCCTAACCCTAACACTAGCGGGAGAAAAAAACAGACAAACACATTTGGATGTTTTGAGAGTTGTTGAGAAAGTGGCTTCAGACAAAGATTCACTGACCTGCCAAACACTGGGTTGAGCTGTTTGGGGATGTAGTTGTCCCGGTCTTTGATCTCCATCTTGCCCAGTCTCAGGACGATGTAGGGGTCTGACTTCCCGTCTGGATCTGCTGGGTGCAGGTTACTGGCCTGAGGGATAGCATGGAGGTGTTTACTTAGCTTCAGAGAACCCGCAGAACACAGAGAACACGCAGAACACAGAGAAAACGCAGAACAGAGAACACGCAGAACACGCAGAACACATACAACACGCAGGAAAAGTAGGAAAAAAAGTAGTATTGAAAAAGTAGAAAAATAAATGATTTAACCATTCACAGTGCTTCACACAGCAATCTGGTTCACACATCCCTCCTAAAAGATTTTTGCAACAGAATCTTTCTATGCACGTTGGTGCAACAATTAATTTGTCTAATTTGTTATGCTAAAGTCTTAGGCTATAACAGCATGCTAGGTACAGCACTCACACAGACTGAACAGCATGTTGAGAACAGCACTCACACAGACTAAACAGCATGTTAAGAACAGCACTCACACAGACTAAACAGCACTCACACAGACTGAACAGCAAGTTAAGAACAGCACTCACACAGACTAAACAGCACTCACACAGACTGAACAGCATGTTAAGAACAGCACTCACACAGACTGAACAGCACTCACACAGACTGAACAGCATGTTAAGAACAGCACTCACACAGACTGAACAGCAAGTTAAGAACAGCACTCACACAGACTATGTAGACCCGGATGAGGACTTTGGTCTCGGTGTTGGGTGGGGTCCCCTGATTGATCCTGAAGGGGCCCTCACACCCCTCGTCCTCATCGTCTGGGAGTTTATACAGACAGAAGCGACCCTGGGGACAGGCACAGACCAGAGTAAATACTCAACACACGTGTCAATGAAGCGCTGTCTCAGAAACACTGCACTAAATGAACATGATATCAACATGTCCATGGCCACTCATTCAAAGTAAACAAGAAAGCTGTCACAGACTGCCACTAACATAGGCAGGTTTTAGTGAGACGTTAAAATGTCAACCTTGTTCTTATAGTGTTTGCATTTGAGAGGTTGAACAAATGCATTCACCCTTAAATGACAGTATTCATGACCTGACTCAGGAGGGGGGTCGGTCCTGATACAAGCACAGAACACAGAACTCTGGGGCAATGCTGAATGCCCAGAATAGACCTAACCAAAGATTCTAGAGCATTCTATAATCTTTAGTGCTGATCTGTGTCTGTGTGTGTGTGTGTGTGTCTGTACGTGTGTGTGTGTGTGTCTGTACGTGTGTGTGTCTGTACGTGTGTGTGTGTGTGTGTGTGTGTGTGTGTGTGTGTGTGTGTGTGTGTGTGTATGTGTGTGTGTGTGTGTGTGTGTGTGTATCTGTGTCTGTTTCTGTGTGTGTGTGTGTCTGTATGTGTGTGTGTGTGTGTGTGTGTGTGTGTGTGTGTGTGTGTGTGTGTGTGTGTGTGTGTGTGTGCCTGTGGTGATGGGCAGCAGAGGAGGGGTGGGTCTCCTGTGCTCACCTTGAACTTGCCCACCAGCCGGTCGTCGCTGGTGCCCTCCTCCTCGTTGGCTTTGCCACGGTAGAGCTCAAACGTCTTCACCCAGTCATCAAAGTGCCCAAACTCCTCCTCCAGCTCTTTATCATAGATCTGAACCAACAGCGCACAGGCACAATTATTGCCACATTATAACACTAGCTTGAGCTATTTGTTTGTGTGTGTGTGTGTGTGTGTGTGTGTGTGTGTGTGTGTGTGTGTGTGTGTGTGTGTGTGTGTGTGTGTGTGTGTGTGTGTGTGTGTGTGTGTATGTGTGTGTGTGTGATGCTGTTATGGCATTGTGTGTGTGTGTGTGTGTGATGCTGTTATGACATTGTGTTAAGTGTGTGTGTGTGTGTGTGTGTGTGTGTGTACATGTGTGTGTGTATCTGTGTCTGTGTGTGTCTGTACGTGTGTGTGTGTGTGTGTGTGTGTGTGTGTGTGTGTGTGTGTCTGTATGTGTGTGTGTGTGGATGTGTGTTTGTATGTGTGTGTGTGTCTGTGTGTGTGTGGGTGTGTGTCTGTATGTGTGTGTGTGTGTGTCTCTGTACGTGTGTGTGTCTGTGTGTGTGTGTGTCTGTATGTGCGTGTGTGTGTGTGTGTGTGTGTGTGTGTGTGTGTGTGTGTGTGTGTGTGTGTGTGTGTGTGTGTGTGTATACTCCACCTGTAGGGTGGCTAGTTTAGGTTGCTC
>NC_045153.1:6800815-6911516 GCF_900700415.2 Clupea harengus
TCAGGGATAGATTAGTATGGTCTGGTTGATGATCTAAGACAAGCAGGGATAGATTAGTAGGGTCTGGTTGATTATGAAACACAATCAGGCATAGATTAATAGGATTGGGTGGATGATTTCTATGCAAGCACCTATGACGCATGCTTCAATACTGTAAATACTGCATTTAAATAATGCCTGTATGTCCAGCATTAAAATAATGTCTGTATGTCCTCCAAATCATGTGTATGTCATGCTTCAGAGTATGTCCTCTTACTGCTGTGGTCTGGCTGTTGTTGAGGAAGGAGACCCTGGCGAATGGGTCGGAGAGGCCGGAGGCATCAGCACCGATGAGTCCACGGGCCTGGTACATGTGGGCCCGCAGCTGGAAGCGGTGCCGATCTGGAGGAACCATAACAAACCCAAAACATCAGACACAAACAGACACTTACATTGGGCTAGACCAAAGGGGTCCTACTTGATTCAATCAGGTTGACCCTGATTCATAACCTAATGAGGTCCAAAGTCCACTATAGATTTGACCCTGATTCAAACCTAATGAGGTCCACTATAGATCTGACCCCGATTATAACCTAATGAGGTCTAAAGATTCATGGTTTAAGATATGTAGTCATTTTCGCACACCACTTTCCTATCTAAAAAGGTATTTCTTGGTCATATTTGCCTGGTTTCTACATTCATGTTGAAGTCTATACATTGTGTAGATGGGCAGAGTATCTGTCTGTTTGATAGGTTTGGTCTGACTTATTGTAAGAGTCAGTGAGGAGTCTTGCCTCTGTACAGCAGGAAGGCCGGCCTGGCCCCAGGTTGCAGCGCCGCAAAGCCTGATGGGAGATTGTCCATCTTGTGGGTGGAGTCTTGGCAGGTGCCCAGCCACAGGTAGACGTCCAGTTTGGCCTGCACCGTCCAGCCACTCACCCTCCTACCTGGGGGCTACAGGTAAGGACACGAGTAACACCTGACGTCTACAGGTAAGACTACAAGTAACGCCCTCCTGCCTGCAGGGCTACAGGTAAGGACATGTGTAACACCTGACGTCTACAGGTACCAGGGGGCGACAGGTGAGCAGGCATTTAACACCCTCTTGAGAACTACAGGTAACAGCCTTCTTCCTGTGGTGTATACAGTGTTTCAAAGACAAAGGTTCAAACCTTGAAGAAGAGGGTTCTAAGCATGTGTTGCTACGTTGAGGATCAGGGTTCTAAGCATGTGTACCTTGAGGAAGAGGGTTTTGATCTTGCCACAGTCCCGACCCATCTCCTCCGGGTTCTCCGAATAGAGAAGGCGCCGGGCTGGTATCCGGGCATACGCCACACGCTTGTTGTTGCTAAGCAACCACACAAACACATCTGGAAGGGTGTGCTGAGGCTGGAGGAAGTAGCACAAATAAACACACACACACACACACACACACGAACAACACAATGCCCTTTGATGAACAGAATAACAGAATTATTCATTTGAGCATCTATTACCACATCTTTATCATACTCCTTTGAAACATATTCCCCCACCCATAAACATCACACACACACTCGTACACACACACAGAGAGACAGAATCACTGACAAAATACACCCCTTTCTCTCTCTCACTGCCACACATACACAAACACACACACACACATACACACACGCACACACTGACACACACACACACACTGACCTCCTCCACAAGGAAGCGTAGTTTCTGTGTGAGTTTTTGGGCTTCCAGCAGCAGCTCCTTCACACTCAGAGGCTTCCTCTTGGGCACTGTTATCGAGCCGATCACCTCAATAATGCTCTCCTAGGGGATCGAAACACAAACACACATACACATATACCCTTTGGACAATAGATATGTCCCTCTAACTCTGTGTAACTATTTACTGTAGGCCAGCAGAATGGCTGAGATCATATTAGGCTCCGTTAGCATAGAGGCTAAGGTCAATGAGGTCATACTAGGCCCTGTTAGCATAGAGGCTAAGGTCCCTGAAATCATACTAGGCCCTGTTAGCATAGAGGCTAAGGTCCCTGAAATCATACTAGGCCCTGTTAGCATAGAGGCTAAGGTCCCTGAATTCATACTAGGCCCTGTTAGCATAGAGGCTAAGGTCCCTGAGGTCATACTAGGCCCTGTTAGCATAGAGGCTAAGGTCCCTGAAATCATACTAGGCCCTGTTAGCATAGAGGCTAAGGTCCCTGAAATCATACTAGGCCCTGTTAGCATAGAGGCTAAGGTCCCTGAGGTCATAGGCCCTGTTAGCATAGAGGCTAAGGTCCCTGAAATCATACTAGGCCCTGTTAGCATAGAGGCTAAGGTCCCTGAGGTCATACTAGGCTCCGTTAGCATAGAGGCTAAGGTCCCTGAGGTCATAGGCCCTGTTAGCATAGAGGCTAATATATAAAATGTCACACCCTAAGACCTTAGCACCTTTGATTCATTATTTTAATTCTGTGTATGCGGCAGTGGTACAGGAGGTAAAGAAGTCGTTTAGTAATCAGAAGGTTGCTAGTTCGATTCCCTGTCGAAGTGTCCTTGAGCAAGGCACTGAACCCCTAATTGCTCTTGATGTGCAGTGTGCCATCAGTGTAAATGTAAAATGTGTATACATTGTAAGTCGCACATATGTAAGTCGCTTTGGATAAAAGCGTCTGCTAAATGACTAAATGTAAATGTAAATGTAATGTAAATGTATGCTGCTACTGAGTTTCTAGTTCTGGTCGAGGCCGCTTGACAGAGCTGAGGTCATACCAGTTCCTGTTTGCACAGAATCAGACGCTTTTTGTCCAGCAGGGTCAGCCGGTTCCCCTTCACCCTCCTCAAAGCAAAGGCGATAAAGTTCCTGGAGAGGAATGAGGAGGCCCAATCCCACGCATTAGTAACAAGTCACTCTCAGTCATTTCACAATATTAACAGTCAGCATACAAATTCTTTCTCTCACTATCACACACACAAACACCCATGTGCTCTCTCTCTCTCGCTCTCTCTCTCTCTCTCTCTCTCATTCACACACACACTTCTATTTCTACAGCACTGAGGTAAAAGATGACAAAGACACCTAATATTCTCACTAATCCACACACTCCATGCCTGTATGTATGATAAACATGTGCATGCATGGACTCTTGTGTCCCTGAGGGGTCAGAACCCAGGCCAACCCAGGCCGGGCCTTGAGTCAGTGTCTGTGTATGGTGTTGTGTGTTGTGTGTTGTGTGCTCAGTGCCTGTCTGTGTATGGTGTTGTGTGTTGTGTGCTCAGCGCCTGTCTGTGTATGGTGTTGTGTGTTGTGTGTTGTGTGCTCAGCGCCTGTCTGTGTATGGTGTTGTGTGTTGTGTACCCAATAGGGCTGGAGTCAGTGCCTGTCTGTGTATGGTGTTGTGTGTTGTGTACCCAGTAGGCCTTGAGTTACCTGGCGTCCCTGCAGAACGCCTGAAAGACCCTGAGAAGAAGAGGCTCCGCCCCTGCGTCGAGCTGCTTGTTCAGTGATCCTGCCTTGGCCACGCCCTCCTCCTTCCATTGGACAGGCACAGCAGCAGCAAGGGTCAGATCAATACAATGGCAAAGAAGAGCAGTGATGTCACAACAGCACTCATCTAAAAACACGGTCTATGTCTCAGATCTCGACTCCATGTTTCGCCTATATAGTAATAATAATTAAGTAATTTAAATCAAAAGTAATTTAGATAGCAGATGATCATGAACACTTCTACCCCAGTGGCAGGTGCCACTAAAGTGTGATCTACCATCATAACCATTAGTTCTTCTCACAATACTAATCATGTGTGCTTGTCGGCGTATGCATAACGGATGGTTAGACGTACGAATGCTATGGCGATGCTGTCCAGGACGTTGGAGTAGTACAGGCGGTAGGTGCGGTCCTCCCAGCTGCTCATCACGTGGATGCAAGGCTTCTTCTGGTTGATTGGCAGGTAGTTGTAGTACCTGTGGGGGAAACACCTCAACAGATTTACAAGAGCCTGGCTGGCAGTATAGGGGCCAAGACAGAGAGGAGCAAATGGTAATGGCTACTTTGGAAACTATCCCCGTGCAATTAGTAGATCAGAGTAGGAGTTAAGTTGTAAAACGGTGCGTCTGACACCATATTGTTTCTGTGAAAGGCATCTAGCTGATGACACTTGATTTGTAACACAGAGCAAAACATAGTTGGATGTTTAACCAGAAAGGAATCGGAGCTGCTTCATCTGAATAGATTATTCAACCCAAATCAGTTGTCACAGGACCTGTTTCCTTCGACATTGATGGGCTTCTCTGGAGGCGTGGTGGGCTTGCAGAGCAAAGGCTCATCACTCTCCAGAAGGGGGGTGGTCTGGGAGGAGTCAAGATCATGTGGCTCTGCCCCTCCTCTCTTCTTACTGGTCCCTTGGGCACCATCGATCAGATTCCCATAATTCCCTGCATACATCAAATAAAAATGCAAACTTGCTTAATTTCATCCTTCCAATTTGAAACAATTAAATGTTATGCAATTTCATAGCAACCACTGTCATATTATGTTATTAACCCTCCTATTATGTTAAAAATGCACTCAATTTAAACCTCCAAAAAATTATTATACATACGTTTATGTGTCAGGTATTTTAGGTTTGTTTGTTGACTACCTAAATAGCCCTTAAAAATAAAACAATACCCCCACCCACCCCCCTTATACATCCAGAATACATGTAACGCTACTATGGAGAAATATGCAGATCACCATCAAATCTCACTGATTGACTTAAAATTGGAAAGAGATATCACTCTGGTGTTGTATGGCTTCATATTATTTCTAAGTACATATTGTTGTTATCTATATCATTTGGAATAAAAAAAAAATCTGTAATCAAGAATAGTAACAATGAGATGAAAAAAGATCATATTTCTTATATATTTTATACAATTAAAACAGCCTGGGGTCAAATTGACCCCAAACAACACCTATGCGTAAAGCATGTGTACAGGACATTGAAAACATATCATCATGTTAATTTTGTGTTTACCCAGTTGTCCCCATTAAACTAGGAAAAGTAATTAAATATGAAGCAAAAAAAAACAATGTCAATCATTTATTTAGAGACGTTAAACATGGAAAAGGGTCAAATTGACCCCAAACATAATAGGAGGGTTAACAGAACAGATTCAATTGTATTTAAAATAAAAATAATTTATTTGAAATGTATAATATTAAAATAATATATTTAAAGAATATTAAAAACGTTCATTTTACATAATTAATTAATTAAAATTTGAAAGTACCAATGGTGAATTCAAAGTTGATGGGTCGATCACCAATTTTCCGGTCAATCAATGAGGCCTCAAACACAACTCCAAACAGCATGAAGCTTTCGTGGTCCTCTACACCAACCTGCACACAACAGATATCACTCAAAACATGACATTTATCCTATTCCACTAGTCCACACAAAAGACTGCTTTTATCCTATCTGATCGTACGGTCCGAGGCCAATACCCAACTACCTTTTTTATACTTTTTGTCACTCTCCACAACCAAGAGTCAAAAGGCAGCATGTGTAGATCTGAAGTTTATTGTAGTCATTAAGCCATAATAAGGAGATGTTCCATGGATTATCTCGATCTCATTGTATGAATGTCTGGTCAGTCTTTTTAAAGGAACTTCATTTCTCCCACTGTCTTGTATTTGGATCTTCTCCAATGCCAATCAGAACTAACCCCATTCTCTAACTTTTACCCCTAACTCCGTAAGTGAGTTCAGGTCAGTAAGTGTGTGTGTTTTTGGCACCCCTCTCATTCCCTGGGATCCTTGTGGCAAGATCAATTATTTCTGTCTGCAGCTGGGCTGTTTCTCTCTAAGTCAGTCTGCCTATTTCAATTATTTTGCTAGTCATTTTAAGTGAGACTTTTCATACTTGTTAATCCATGTTCATCAACTTATACAAATATCCAACATACGGTACTCTTAAACTATCTGTCTATCTATCTTTATTTATACTTCAAGCTATCTGTTGCTCTTCCATCTCTCTCTCTCTCTCTCTCTTTCCTTTGCAAAGACATGTTGCCTCTCCCTCTCTCACCGTAGGCGGGTTCTCCACTGGGATGACCTCCGGTCCTGCAGCCTTGCCCTTCTCCTCTTCTCCTCCTGCGCCTCCCGCCTGCTCCTTCCCTGCCGCCTTCCCTCCCTTCGGCTCCTTGAGTGTGGACTTGGTCGGGCGGGTAATCTTCATTTCCACATTTCCAGACAGGATCTCCACGGCGAGCTCAATGAGGACTCGCCCTCGGAACGAAGCCCCCTCCCCCACACCCTCGTTCAGCTCGCTGTTGTCGGCCGCGCCGTAGATGTTGATCCAGGCCGGCCCGAATGTGGGCAGGAAACCTGGGGGGAGGCAGAACAGAGAGAACCAGAACTGGATCAGGATCCTGGAATCCTAGTGCTATCTAGGAACTGGGCAACATGCGCAATAAAACAACACCATGATGAATCAACAAGAGCATATACCTAGGACCATTATGTGTACAGGACCATGATTTCTCAAATGTTTATTATAGATATTATAGATATTTTTTAAATATGACAAGTGCCCAGATAAAGGAATTACACAGCTCCTTTACTTGTGTACAGTACAACCTGCAATTTATGGAATGACTGCATGGACAATGTGTGCTGAGTGGCAGCTACAGTATGCTTCCCTAAAAGCGAATCTACAAAACACATGGACGGGCATATCACAGCACCTTTATCCCCATCCTGGTCGTTGGAGATGCGGCGCAGGTCGATGTAGTGCGTCCCTATGGCGACGTCGTTCATGCTGCCCTCATCTATCACCTGGATCTTGAGCCTCTGACACAGCGGGGGGAACATCTCCTTGAAGACGATCTGCTCGTTCCACACCGGCTCTGCCGTGCTCTTCTGGGTGGACGTCCGGCCCTGGAGCCACACAGGGAGGGAGAAGAAGAGCATGAGGATGAGGATGGGGGGTGCATGAGGAAGAGGATGATGGAGGGAGGAAGAGCATGAGGAACAGCATGAGGATGGGGGGCATGAGGAAGAGGATGATGGGGGGAGGAAGAGCATGAGGAACAGCATGAGGAAGAGGATGATGGGGGGAGGAACAACATGAGGATGGGGGCATGAGGAAGAGGATGATGGGGGGAGGAACAACATGAGGATGGGGGCATGAGGAAGAGGATGATGGGCGGAGGAACAGCATGAGGAACAGCATGAGGATGGGGGGGCATGAGGAAGAGGATGATGGGCGGAGGAACAGCATGAGGATGGGGGGCATGAGGAAGAGGATGATGGGGGGAGGAAGAGCATGAGGAGCAGCATGAGAATGGGGGGGGGGCATGATGAAGAGGATGAGGATGGTGGGGCGGGGGGTGCTGTATGTTCAATGACAGCAATAATGGTCCACACCTTTCTTGACTAATGGCAGGTCACATGCAGCAGTCACTGTTAAATCACTGATTAGAGCCAGATTAGAGCCAGATTTGTTTAAAGAGTCCTCAGTCTCTGTGCAGATATTTTATGAATGCCAATGAAACACAAAAATAGCACGTAAAAAGATATGAACATGCAGTACTGTTCAAACGTTTTAGGCAGGTTTGAAACAATGCTAAAGTGATGATGGCTTAAATAGCTTTTACTTCCATTTACTTCACTACAATCAGCAACATATACAGTACGTGCATACAAATAAATGTTTGAAAATCTAAATATAGAGACGCGCTCACGCTGAAGAAAAAAATAAGCATGTTCAGACAAAGGCCTTAAACTTTTGCACAGCACTGACTTTATCTGAAGTGAATGGTGCTGTTACCACTTGGCCAAAGAAGGACACCACCACGTAAGGGTCTATGAGGGCAGTGTTGTCTCCGATGAAGGCTTTGGTGACATTGGCCATGATGCTGGAGTTATTGCGGGGGAGGCCCTCAGCCCGGAACACCTTCACATAGAACCAGGCCCAGGGGCGCTCCGAGGGGAAGTTCAGGGGCAGCAAGAGGTTCCTGGGTCAGGGTTCACAGGAAACAGAAAGTAAGAGGTCAGGTTAGTCAGGTGCAAAGACCAACAGAACAAGCTGTAGGCTTGCCATTTGGCTCTTGCTATGAAAGAGGTCTGGCCAAAATTCGGTTCAAAGCAAAACAGTGCAACCATCTGGATGTTTTATAATGGTGCTGTCCACAAAACCTGGTTTCAGACATGCTGATGTATTCATTGATCTCTCTGGTGCCCACTGTATGACTCACAATGAGCCACGGATACCCATGTCGATGTATACTAGTGGAGCAGGCCTTCTGTGTTCCTCACTAGCACTGTCTGCTTACCAGACAGAGAACAGGCCTTCTGTGTTCCTCACTAGCACCGTATGCTTACCAGACAGAGAACAGGCCTTCTGTGTTCCTCACTAACACCGTATGCTTGCCAGACAGAGTGGACTTTTAGCATAATGTTTACAGATTCATTCTAAAAAGAGCTAAAAGAGTCACAAAGTCACAAGGCAGAAAGTCACAAGGCAGATGATGCCACTGAGCAAAAACCCTTGTTAGAAATGTTCATTCAGGCCAGCACGGCCTGTTGTAACTGAGGCAAGCACATGTAAGTTAATCAAGATGACGCATGAATCAAAGAAGCACAGGAGAACATTACTTTTCAATGACCTCCTCAGCATCACTGAACTTCTGTGAGGGCTGTGTGGAGTCGCCCTTCCCCGTGACGCTGATGTCACACTTCAGGTAACCTTTGACCCCGGCTTGGATGTTGCTGGGGTCCATCAGCACCGCCCATTTGTTGATAAACTGGTGGCCTAAGAGACAGAGAGAAAGAGATTCGACTTTCGGAAGTGGAAAATAGTAAGTGCACACAAAGGCAGTATTTATGAGTGCATAAGTACTCTTAAAAGTCCATTCATGATGTACTTGACCATCATACATATTCAAGAATTCAGTCATAATGCCTTTACACACTGACTTCACATACCCAGAATGCATCACTTGTATGTTTTTTCTCTGGGCCAGATTGAATTAACAGTGTATGCTCAATTAATGAGAATATATCACTGCAATGTAATGACATTCCTTTTCTAATGATTACTGTATGCTCCAACCACTAATCTCACCCATGACCAAACCCATAGTGGACGGACTGTCAGAGTGAGGCTCACCTGGTTGGCTGTAGACTGTTCCAACGTCGAGCTTGAAGGAGCCAATACAAAAGCTTCTCATTATTTTGGAGTGCATCACCTAGAGTAGAGAGAGGTGATTATAAAACTGCTTTATGTAGTGAAGTATATAAATCTACTTTAAACTTTCTGATGAGGCTACAAAACATTAGAGAAGGACATGGTTAGCTCTGTAAGGTTTCGCATTGGTTCACTTACCGACAGTTTGATGACTTTGTCAAAGAAGGTGTTTTGTGGGCCGAAAAAGTCAAATACGAAGTACTGTTCAGGCGAAAAAATATTTGATCAATATCAGGGGACCGATCATGTATTAAAGGGAAACTTTGGGATTTTTCAAGCTTTTCCATGTAGTCAGACACTTAGAATTACATTATGAGCCTGTCAGAGGCAGAAAAAAGCTGTGTACTTTGACGCGGGTACATGCCCCATGGGATTAAGGGATTTTGCGGTTGACAGTTATAGCATTCTAACTCAATACTGGACCGATTTCTATTGTCAATTGTCCTTGGTAAAAGTTTGGCCCCAAAAAGACCTAAAATTAGGGCCCAGGTTAAAAAATCCCCAAAATTCCCTTTAAACTGACACTGAAGTTTGAATGAATAACTTTAAATAACCTGTACCTCATTATAAAAGGGAGCATTTGTCCCCTCTTTCACTGTTGTCTGTTTCCTCTCATCTCCTACTTCCATCACTACACTGGGGTCAACGTTCTCCCCCACTAGTTGCTTTGCCTCTGTGATGTTGATTGAGATCTTCATGAGGAAAGTGAAGCCCAGATGGAATTATCCACATGTTATAGAGAATAAATGGCAACATATTGACAATCACTGTCAATGTACATGTATATTTACCTGAAACGTTTTAGATCTGCTCTCGCCTTTCAAAATCTTGCCCAGATGTCTGGACCTTTGAGATGACCGGTAGAGACACAGTCAGTCACCTACTTAAAAATGCTGTAAACCATATAGATATGAGAATGTCAAAGGTCAAAGGTCAAAGGTCAAAGATACCTCTTGGTTCGGGGTATCTCTCTGAATGGGAACAGGCCAGAGGGTCCAGCCAGAGGACTGCTCTCCGGGGTCTCCCCCAGTGAAGGGTCTTCCGGGCCAGGCTCTACCTCAGACACCTCTGGAGAAAACACACAAGACCAACACACACAAGAATATTTAGCTTATATTCTTCAATCTAGCCCAAACAAATAATATATTTTATAATGAATTGCTTTTATAATTGTGTATTTTAAAATAATGTCTTTCAAGGATGTCTTATTCAGAACAAGTGCATTAACCAGCATATGTCATGATAAATATGCCAAATACTTCACAACATAAAAGTATTTACCATAAGAGTGTCTTGGATATAATCTTTTAAAAGACCATAAAAGACACCATAAAGCTAGTCACAAGCTTCTGTGTCATTATTCAGAGAGCCATAACCGTCCTATCTGTAAATACGTGACTTTCACTGCCTTCTGATCTGCATACAGCAGCATGTTTACTTTCAAGGCCTTACCCAGGGCACCCTTGTTTGCCAAGACTAGACCCTTGTTTGCTTTCTTCTTCTTCTTCACCTTGATACCAAACAATTTCCTATAAAAGCAAAGGACATCCTCAGGTATGCTTCATTTATGCACTGTTGCACATGCACATACACACATACTCATACTCATTTAAAGCAAACACACACACACACACACAGAACAAACAAACTTACGTAGCAAGCTGAGACATCAGGACCCACTAAAACACCACTACAAATTTCAAATGTACTAGCTGTGCATCTCAAGAAATACAACCGTTTGTCCGGTCAGCAGCATCCTGCCTGCCCCCCCCCAAAGCACGGCCCCACATAAACCATGTGACTTTGTGTCTCCACTCAATCTCTTGACACTTATCTGGCTAATTACAACGCCATCCATCATTCGTCCAGGACACTCACCGCTGTGTTGTCGGGGTGTTTTTCGTCGGATCCATGACACACAATGGTCCTAGGATATGTTGTCTCCACGGCTTCTGTCCACCACACTTCTTGAAAGCTTAGAATGCTAGGAATCGAGAGTCATCAGACACACTATCACTGATGCGTCCTATGACTGACACGAGAAAGAGAGAGAGAGGGAGTGGGAGTTGGAGACAGTGAACATATGAGGAGACAGCTCTGCATACACCCACCCCTTGGAGCATAGAGCTTGTTTGACTTTCTGTGGCTAGAAGGTAAATTCTGCATGTGTGTGGTAAGCAGGCTTGGCTGTTAGTAGCACCAGTGTACAAACATCCAGCCAGTGTGTCTGTCTGTCTTGGAACTAATGAGAATATCTGTGTGCACCAGAAGCCTACGAATATGACAGGCCTCCAACTGCCATTTCCTTTATGACATTAAAAATAGACCGGCACTCTCTAAACCCTCACCCTCTAAATTTCAGAACTCTGAAATCCCCAGAATCCCTATGAATTGTTAAGCAAAAATCTTACATCTGGGCATTGTATCCAAGTCTCATACCATGTTAGAGGACAGAAAAGATTTGTATTTCTCACCTTTGTTCTCATAAACAGACAATATAAGACAGCATATGGTGATCTGAACACCAGTCACATTGTCAAAGTAATATTGGCTAATGCTTTTGCTTTTCTTTTGGGAAATGAACATTTTAAAAACTACACACAATCATGTAAAGAAACAGTTTTTTTGTGTGTATGAGAAAATATTACAGTGTTGTTGTAACAGATCACGCTTTCAGCTCAAGCAATGCTCATCCAGGCATGATTGCATATTGTTTGCCTTACGTGAGGTGGAACAGGATGTTTGAAACTGGTGCTTGAACAAATACACCCCTAGTAAATATTCACTTTAGAAAACATATGTGATATGGTACTTGGGTGGGCATGAACCTATGGCATTAGAAATTAAATGAATTCAATGCAATTAATTTACACTGAATTAAACATTAAGTTATGATATTTCACAATTTTTGTATAAAAGCACTGGTAGTTTGATGTGATGCATGGTGCATGTTGCACAAGTAAATGTAAACATGGTTTGAAGTTGAATTCCAAGGGACTCGACATTTCCACACAACAAATATGTACATGGTGGTTAACAGCCTATCATAATTCGATGTATTTCTTAAAATGGCCAATGACATGGTGCGCTAGTCCAACGTGACCTAAGTTTAAGTGACCAATCAGATTGTTTGCCTTGCACCGTGATTAACGAACATTCTAAAATTCAACGGTCATTCCAAAAAGGAAAAGCAAATCTCCAATTTGACTGTGGGTGGAATCAAGTATAACCATCCACCTAGCTAATATTAACTTTTGGTAGTAGTTTATTATCATTAATTATAGTTTTATCACGGTTATAACAAGATGAGGGAGATTGTCCATTTGCAAGCAGGTCAATGTGGCAATCAGATAGGCGCCAAGGTCAGTAACCAACCTTAACTAAAGGATAACGTTAACAATGATAGCTTTGCTATGCTGCCTAGCTAACTCAGTAGAGCGCCGGTTGGCATTGATTATTTTTATACAAATATATTTTGGTTTGACCGCATACATAAATTAACATATTTCCCCATCTGACAAGTAATTTAGTTAATATGTGTAATTTCATTTGGTTGATGATAGATATTCGGTTTGCCAGGTTAACACTGGCGCTTTACTAGATAGCCAGGCTGCTAACGTAAGCTAGCTAACGTCTGGTATTCAGAATGGAAGAACATTGCGAATGTTAGAAATTGACTGTTGACGTTGAACAGTGGATAATGCTAGGTAATGCTTGCTATGGAGTAAATGAATGTATGGCTTTTGGTGCATTAATGATTAACGTTTCATGCATAACTTCACCTGTGTCTGGGTTGTTTCCTTGAGTTTGCAAATTAATGTTCAGACAAATGTTGACTTGTTAATGGGGACATTTTTTGGTTAACCTGAAGTGCTGCCAACAACCAAAAATGTGAACGTGACCTTTAGTGTAAGCCTTGATGGCTTCTGACTAGCTAACATTACTTTATATGGCCACTTGTTACAGTTCTGGGAGGTAATCAGTGACGAACATGGCATTGACCCAACTGGAACTTACCATGGTGACAGCGACCTTCAGCTAGAGAGAATAAACGTCTATTTCAACGAAGCCACAGGTCAGTTTTAGTTTGGGCTTAATCCTGTGATGGTGTGTTGAGGAATTAACTAAAATATCTTAATTACTGTTATCCTAATATGACAACCTCGTGTTATTTTGAACACCCCTCTGTACTAGATTACGTAGGCCTATGAAATATCTTAAATTTGAAATTATGTTTAAATTATGCTCATTCATTGACCTGTCCTGTTTCACCTCCTGTCCCTCAGGTGGAAAGTATGTTCCCCGGGCAATCCTGGTGGACCTTGAGCCAGGCACTATGGACTCTGTGCGCTCTGGCCCATTTGGACAGATCTTTCGCCCGGACAACTTTGTCTTTGGTATGATTTCAATCTGAAACACCTTATCATGAAAGACTGATTTGCAAAAAACATTTAAATATAAATCATTAAGTGATGCAAGAGTGTAGAATAATAAAATAAAATAAACATGCTCTTAACTTTGTATACATAGAGATTAACTCTTTGGGGGGCTTTCTGTTTTTCCTCTCATCTTGTTGTAAATAGGACAGAGTGGTGCTGGTAACAACTGGGCAAAGGGCCACTACACGGAGGGCGCAGAGCTGGTGGACTCTGTGCTGGACGTGGTGAGGAAGGAGGCTGAGAGCTGTGACTGTCTCCAGGGCTTCCAGCTCACCCACTCGCTGGGCGGTGGCACCGGATCAGGCATGGGTACCCTGCTTATCAGCAAGATCCGTGAGGAGTACCCCGACCGCATCATGAACACTTTCAGCGTGGTGCCCTCGCCCAAGGTGTCCGACACGGTGGTGGAGCCCTACAACGCCACGCTGTCCGTTCACCAGCTGGTGGAGAACACGGACGAGACCTACTGCATCGACAACGAGGCCCTCTACGACATCTGCTTCCGCACCCTCAAGCTGACCACGCCCACATACGGCGACCTCAACCATCTGGTATCCGCGACGATGAGCGGCGTCACCACCTGCCTGCGCTTCCCCGGCCAGCTCAACGCCGATCTCCGCAAACTCGCCGTCAACATGGTGCCCTTCCCCCGTCTGCACTTCTTCATGCCTGGCTTCGCCCCCCTCACCAGCAGAGGCAGCCAACAGTACAGGGCCCTCACCGTGCCCGAGCTCACCCAGCAGATGTTTGATGCCAAGAACATGATGGCCGCCTGCGACCCGCGCCACGGCCGCTACCTTACTGTGGCCGCCATCTTCCGTGGACGCATGTCCATGAAAGAGGTGGACGAGCAGATGCTCAATGTCCAGAACAAGAACAGTAGCTACTTTGTGGAATGGATCCCGAACAACGTGAAGACCGCTGTCTGCGACATCCCACCCAGGGGGCTCAAGATGTCCGCCACCTTCATTGGCAACAGCACCGCCATCCAGGAACTGTTCAAGCGCATCTCCGAGCAGTTCACCGCCATGTTCAGGCGCAAGGCCTTCCTGCACTGGTACACGGGCGAGGGCATGGACGAGATGGAGTTCACAGAGGCCGAGAGCAACATGAACGACCTCGTGTCCGAGTACCAGCAGTACCAGGACGCCACCGCAGAGGAGGAGGGCGAGTTCGAGGAGGAAGGCGAGGAGGACGCCTAAAAATGTGTTCCCCACTTTCTTATCACAGCCCTTTCAAGTTTCCTCTCCTCTCTATCAAACATCTTGATCTGCTTTTAAGTGTTAAAGAAATAAATGCTACCAATTTTTTTTTGAACAGTTATCTTGTTGGTTCATTACTCACTTATTGTAAGTAGGCAGTATTAAAAAAAGTTCATTTTTATAAGATATGGTTGTCATATCATCATGTTGTAATTCAGGGACTGATCACCCACTTGCGTTGGTATGAAACTGTTTGGAATTTGAGTTTGAAGTCAGTTTACAACATGCAGCAAGTACAAGTGTAAAAGGGATTTTTGCATAACATAAATGGTCAATCCAATATGTTGTCATTTTGTCGTTAGAATATGGCATTGTTGTGTAAATGTCAATTTATCATAAAGTTTTATGTTTAAAAATTCAAATCAAATTTAAATAAAGGCTTTGGTTGAACGTGAAAATGTCCAGAGATGACGGTGAGTTTTATGCACCATGGTGAATTTCACTGCGATCACGATGTGTACATTTAAAGTTTGCTTCCGCTTGGAAATTCAGTTTTATTCAAACATATTTGTTTTCAAAGAATTTCAAATAATGTTCTAGAACTTGACACGTTCCAGGTCGTGAACGACGCCGAGATCGCTTAAATACATTTCTATAGCAACAAACGCACGTGTACATTTGCCATGTTCGCGATACTGGATTGTTACAACGACTGCAGTTATATATATTCGCAGCAATTGTATCCAGTATTATCAACATGTTATGTAAAACGTACATTTTGAGAGCACAATTTTACGTGGACGCGCATTTGAATTCCCCCTGTGAATCTACAATCGTGTAGCCCCAACATCTTCCAAGTCTCCAACAAAGCCTACCATATAAGAGTGGAATTGTTTCATGGTATTGTTAGTACTTGAACGATTGACATTATAATTTGTAGCATATATGAACATCGGAAAATCAATCAGTCCAACTGAACATATCAAGTTATGAGATTGTATACAATTTGAAGAGAAGTAAAAGGATATTTTAAGGTGTTTATTTGCATACAAAACAAACAAAACATTGCTGTATTATGTGTTTATCACTGCCTTTCAGTATGAACTAATGTTACTTCCATTTTCGTTGCTGATACCTTAAACGGCCAACGGGGCTTTCCCTGTTCAGTAGACCAACTCTTGACGTCAGCATGCATCATGTGTATCAAGTTCGTTTCCTGATGTCTGATTTTTTTTGTGATATCATGTGAATAGACGTTTCCAATTTTGTGGACGAAATAGCCTACTGTTCAAATGCAGACTTGACCCATCCAATCACAAGAAATAATAGGCTACCAACAACGTTGACATAGGCCTGCTGGTTATTTGTTATAAAACATGACTTTGCACAGCCGTTGTGTACCTAGTGCTTTATCCACGTGCAAAAATACAGTCACTGCTATCACCAAAATCAGGAACACATAAGAGATCATGTAGAAAGTCCTTCCAAACTTTTTAGTTTGGCTTGCAGTTGTATCCTGCATTAACAGTGTTAAAAAACTAACCCTTGGACAGAGGACAGGCAAGTCTATACATCTCTGGGCAAGTGATGCTTGCAACTGCAAACATGGATAACTAAGGCATAAATATAAATAACAAATAACATAATCCTCCTTGAAGTCTTCCAGGAGGATAAACACAATCCTTGGAGTCTTTCATTAGGATGCTCATACAAAATGAATAGAATCATAAAAAACTAAAACACCATTACACAAATACATACATGTCTATGGAAAGTATGCACATATTCTCAGCCCTTCCTATCATCAAGCATTAGAATAGGCCTTTGAGACGCCAGCTGAGCGTTCTGAGACATGTACATGATCTTCATCCGGTGGGCGTTATGCCCATGTGAGTTAAGGCCTCAGTGCTTGCGCTCTCTGTAGTCTCTGAGGATAAAAAAGGGCAAACAAACAAGGCACAGGTTATATTGTGTTTTCAAACCAATTGGAAAATGTTCTCACATCTATACATGTTGTGTCATGTTGCTGATCTCATAAATATTCTATATCGTAGGCCTACAAACTAAAACTCAAACGTACAAAGGACAAGAACAGAGAGGTAGCTGTTCTGTGTCCTACATCAGGCAAAGCAGCACACACATTGGTTCACAGGTGGCTGACGACTCCGAACCGGGTTTGGACCTGACTGGGCCTACAGTCAGCTGCCACCGGGGCACTAAAGCAGGGGCAAAACATGCATCAGGTCAAGCCAAAGGGCTGTTACTGAGTGATTCTGGCCTTGACTTTAGAAGCACACAAGCTAGATAAAGGTGTATGCTTTAAAGGGGCCATATGTAGTTTTTGTTGTAAAAAACAATGCTTTTAGTCTTGTTTGTTTCTGTGTTCATGAACATTATTTTGAGGCTTGAATGCAAGTAGTAAACATTTGCATACAAATGACAAAGAAACAAGGGATGAAAAGCATTCTCTTTTCTTGACAACAAAACAAAATGCATATTGCACCTTTTCGGTAATTTCAGCAAATGAGTCTTTAAAAATAAATCCTCCACTGACGTTCAGATTACATATGGTAAGAAGCCTCCTTCTGGCACGAGAGTAGGACACGGACACAGCTGGATGGGATTGGTCTCCGTGCAACCTGTTAGTCTGACTTTAGACACACAACTTGGCACCAACCACACTTGCTCTGTCAAGCACGATGGCTTTCAAGAAAGACATGGCTGAAGATGTCCATGTGGAGCCCCCTAGGGGAGAAAAGCCGGAAAGCAACATCCCAGGGGTAGAGGGGCAGCGAACAGGAGACACACAGCAGCAGCAGAGAGGGCCAAGCAGTCTCTCTGATGGCAGGGGTCAAGGGTCAAGGGTCAAAGGTGACTCGGGTCGAGGCATGGCACGGGGTTCGTTTCAGGGGCCTACCTGGGTGAGGGGAGGGTCAGTGAGGAGGAGGAGGAGGAAGAGAACAGGAGGAGGCGGTGGTGGTGGTAGGATGGGTGATGAGCCCACAGGGAGGGGAGCTAACAGAACAGAGCATCAATACCTGCCGGGGTCAGGACCAGCGCCTGCAGCAGGTCCGACAGCGAGACGATGCCCCTCACTATGTCCTCCTGATCCACTAGCACCAGCCGATGCACCTGAGAGAGGGAGGAGGGCGGAGGGAGGAGGACGGACAGGTGACAGGTAGAGACAGAGAGGGGAGGGGGAAGAAAGAGCAGGAGGAGAGAGCAAGAGATGAAGAGATAAAGGGTCAAACAGGACAATTTCACATTATATAAACACATTATCATGTCACAAAAAGACATAATAATATAGTATTCTGATTTATCTGATGTCACTTGTGATCATGGCCGTAGCTAGACTTACAGAGGATGTCTCTCTGTCTCTGTCTCTGTCTCTGTCTCTGTCTCTGTCTCTGTGTCTCTGTCTCTCTCTCTCTCTGTCTCTCTCTATCTCCCTCTGTGAGGCCGGACTGACCTCAGCCTTGGCGATGCGGTCGATGATGGCCTCCAGGGTCTCGTGGGGGTAGCACTTGAGCACCCCCTCCATACAGCAGGAGCGACTGGCGATGGCGTCTCGCATCGTCATGTTCAGGTTGTTGTAGGTCTTCTGAGCCGCTAGATTCTGCAGGGGAACAAAACCCACATCACTCACTTCACCAGGACACTCAACAGATGCCCCTTGCGCCTGCCTGCCTACCGCAAAGGGGTACTTTATAGGGGGCAAATCAATAAAAAAGAACAGTGTGTGAAGTGGTGAAACCTGATTTTATCGTTAATGCTCTTGATCTTTACAGCGAAGGTTACACAGTGATACTAGACAGCTCTTTGGAAATGGACCAGGCCAGATGTGACCCTGGTCAGGAAAGCCAGGATGATCTTCTCTGGGTGTGAGAAAGATACGAGGCGCCCTGTGAAATGCTGAGAGGTCGAAATCGGTGTTGGTGTCAAGCCTCTACATGCGAAAGTGATCCAGGGTGACCTTTCTGTGTGCCTCAAGTTACGGCTTTAAAAACCAAACGAGAAACTCTTACATAAGAGATTTTAAAATGAGTTAACACATGGCTCACCCTTCCTTTTAGGTGACACCATATTTTTGTTGTCAGGCGTTCTGATTTAAAGACCCTATTTGAGGCAGTATTCAAATATTATGGGTTTAGGATGCAGTCCTTCTTAATAGTGGGGTGGAGTTCATCGGGACATTTTTTGTTTGGATCACACCTTTTTTTGGAGGGAGGGAGGGCGGGGGGTACGTTTTTAATAAAGGGGAGATGACAGTTGAGTGTAGAAATTAAATTAGAAATTGTAGAATTATGCACAAATAATCTCTCTGACTGTGACAGCATCTTATAATTCATACCCTGACTTTAAATAGAATTAGGAAAGACATTAGCAAGGATTAGAATGACTGTGGTCTAGTCTACCTCTCTGTATATGTTTACAGTCTGTTACACAAAACACAAGTCATTGTACTTACAATCACATCAAACCTGGAGTACAGGGCAACAACCTTCCCTGAGAAGTAAACACAATATGTGAAAGTTTGTTAATATGTGAAGCACCAGAGATTCTGTTTGGACTTTTTATACAGTGGCCTTCATTTTATAATCGCTACTATTGATAAAGTTTAACATTACAAACAATGAAAAATGAATAAAAAATGAAGATATCTGGTTTCACTTTTACAGGGTTCCAGTCTTCACTGCCACGCCCAACCCCCGAGCTGGCAGTTGGCACACCGTGTGAGACCAAACACACAAAATTCTGCCTCAAAGATGACATGTACACAAACAAAAATACCCTTGGTGGTACACTAGGCTTAGGCAGTATGTGGACACACACACCCACAGACAGACAGACACACACACACACACAAACACAGGCAGACAGACACACAGGCAGACAGACAGACAGACAGACAGGCAGGCAGGCACACACACACACACACACACAGGCAGACACACAGACACAACAGGCAGACACACACACACAAACACAGTCAGACAGACACACACAGGCAGACACACACACACACACACACACACACACACACACACACACACACACACACACACACCTTTCTCGTTGACGACAGGCAGAGCAGATACTCGCCGCTCCACGAAGATGGCCAGCGCGTCGTGCACCGAGGCCGTCTCCTGAACCGTGGCGACATCTGTGAACGTTCCTATGGCCACCTCCTCGATGCGCTTCTGCAGGAACCCTGGTTTGGGGATCATGGTGCCCTAAAGAAGGACATGTTTACTTCCATAACACTTCTGAAAGGTCACATGATCCTTCTCTGGAAGGTTAAAAGAAGTCTACAGAGTTTCAGTGTAAAGCTAATAGTAATGACAAGGTTAAAAGAACAAAAGTAATAGTAATGGCAAGGTAAAAAGAACAAAAGTGCCAAACATCCGAAGCCTACAGAGTCTCAGTGTAAAGCTAATAGTAAGGGCACGTTCATTCTTTGTTAGCCCACGAAGTGGCACACACTGGAGCGGATCCGCCTCACAAGTGGAGTGGGGCCGATTCAGATCTGTTCCAGCGTAGGCCCCTACGTCTAGGGAGGGAATTTATCCACTTATTAAAGATGCAGTCCGCCATTTTGTTTCAGTTTCACGAAAGGTTGCTGATATTTGAGCTCAACAGCCAATGAAATCACACCCCATCCCTTCCGTGCTCCTGAAACACTGTGTTGATTGGTTGAGATACATAGACAAAAAGTGAATGGGCTTAGAATCGCGGACTGCACCTAAGCGGAAACCTTGGCAGAGATACCAAGAGAATCCTCATGAGCAGGGGGGAAGGAGAGAGCGCTCACGAAAATGTGCAGGAACTTGAGGATGCGTTTGTGAGTAAGGATGTGCAGGACGTTCCCAGACTCGGGGTCGATGACCGGCAGCCTGTGGATCTTATTCTTCAGAAGCGAGTAGATGGCTTCAAACAAGCTGAGGGACAAACAAAAAAACAACTGTCACTTTTAAAGCCACTTTTTAGCCACGTCTAAAAGAGCAAATGCTCTGTCCAAACATCAGATTACTCAAACACTGAATGGGGTGAAAATAGTATGGACTGTCTGAATATGACAGTGGATGTAGTATAGACTGTATGAAAGTGACACTGAGTGAATCAGAGGTAGTATGTACCACTGAAGCCCCACACCCTCTCTGTCTCATGATCAGAATAGACTCTGGGTGTCGCCATGGTGATGTGCGCTACAGTCAGACTAACCTGGCATCAGGTGTGATACTGATGAGAGAGTTGGAGCAGTGCAGAAAGATCTCTTAGGAAGACAAGAGAAGAACAGAGACATTAATAATTATAGTAATAATAATAATTATAGTAATAATAGAGTCATTTTGTATATAATTAGCAATATTGTCTGTCTGCTGTAATTAATGCCATAAACAGACATTAAATTAAAAAAGTAATAATGAATCAATATTTATGAATTAATTAATGTCTATATTATCATGTGAAGCCATTCTTAAGTAATTCACACATTCATGGAAGTGTGCAAAAACTGTGTGTGTGTGTGTGTGTGTGTGGGGGGGGGGTGTAGTGTGTGGGGGTGCTGTGTTGTGTAGTGTGTATGTGTGTGTGTGTGTGGGGGGAGGGGTGGGGTGGGGGTGTAGTGTGTATGTGTATGTGTGTGTTTAGACTATTTCACTATACAGAATTTACTACCTCTCCATGTCTCAATCTTGTGCTCTTCCAGTTCATAGATCTGTACCTGTAAAATACACGCAACATGGTGACAGGTTTACCCAAACTCTATACCTAACTCAATATATGTTGTGTCTAAACACAGCGTTACCTAAAACTTCACAAGGTAATTTCCATAATCATTTTTTTTTAAAGCAGCTTGCTTTTTGCATGGGCATGCCTGGGCTGTGGTGCCAAACACAGTCACCATTACACGAGTGCATTATCAGAGCTACAGTGTAACCCCACAGCCCTACGAAGCAGTCACCATTAGACGAGTGCATTATCAGAGCTAAAGTGTTACCCCACAGCCCTACGCAGCACATTCACCATTAGACGAGTGCATTATCAGAGCTATAGTGTCACCCCACAGCCCTACGCAGCAGAGCTATTTTAAACCGAGCCTTTCGAGGACAACATCTATAACTGACACCTTCCCCCTGCCTGCAATACTTCAGATGCCAGCCCTCTCTCTGGAGCATCTGCTAACCAGTCACTGCTATGCACACAGTCTGAGGCACGCAAATACACACACAACTGTGAAAATACACACACAATCATGCAACTACACACACAATCGTGCAAATACACACACAATCGTGCACACACTAACACAATAGCACACGCCCATACTGAACTTCCTGATGGTATTCGGAAGGATGCAAATTACTGAGGGAACTGAATCCCTGTTCTGTGCTTCACTGTTCTGTGCTTCACTGTTCTGTGCTTCAGATTAGAGTTCCATGTGTCATCATCACTGACATCTGTGCAGACATCACTCATCTGTCTCACACCATGACTGACTGATTTATGCTGACTAACTTATGATGACTAATTTAGAATGACTGATTTAGGAAGGCTGAGTTTACTTCGCCTTTTTGACAGTCAAGCCGTCACTTCTTGATCCTATTCTCGAGACGGCTCCCTGCAGACAGCACGCGTAAAATAAAACACGTAAACTCTTTCTGAAACTTTCAGCATTAGGCCCCTCAAGGGCCACTCACCATGGGAGACTTGTAGTAGCGGTGGAGAATGTTTATGAAGTCTGTGATGGTCAGCATACCTGTAACACACACACACACACACACACACACACACACACACATACACATACACACACACACACAGAGGACAGTGTACAGAGACTGATTAGCAGAGACAGGGCAAAAGGGGAGAGGGGGACCAAAGACAGACAGATGGATAGACTGAGTGTAGAGAGAGAGAGAGAGATAGATAGATAGAGAGAAGTTGTTGAGATAAAGAGACAAAAATAGTAAGAGAGATAGACTGAAATGGGCTATACATTTTCGGACACATGAAGAGAAACTGTACCAGGACAAACACATACAGTGGAGGATGGCCAACCCACGAGCGCTTAGACAGGGACAAGAGAAACGGTAGGGGAAACACCAGATAAAACCGACAAATGTTAAAGATGATTATTAGGAAGGAAGCAAGTTATCACTCTTCACCTCCTCCAGTACGAAACTAAGAACACATGATCACCACCCTACATTAAGTTTAATTTAGTCAAATGATCACACAGCATTAATCGGTTTGGCAGCCAATATGCCATATGTATACACACTACTAGAAGAAAATGAGGCTGCATCCAACAGATAAGTATTTATATATCTCCCAGAGAAGGGTGTTGAGGATTAACACAGGGCACAGCCCACTCCTAGAGCCCAGGTGCGGGCCTAAACTTAGACCACATGGCAGCACCAGGCCTGAGACGGTGCTCAAAGGCCAAAAGAAAACGCCCCAGCAAAGGCGAACTCTTAGTACAAGTAGGGCTGAATGTAAGCAGCATACACATAATATTACCACAACAACGAGCGGACAGGACTTACTTTGCCATAACGATTACACTAACGGTGGACAACTACATTAAACTAACACAGGTATTAATCAACACAAGACGACAAAAATATATAACGGGATATATAACCTGTTACATAATGCCAAAAAAGCCACAACAGCAACAACACAACAGTCCAACCCCTGAAGCGTGCTGGGAAGCACCCACAGTCTTCTGATTGGCTACCCCAGCAAGCTACAAAACATCTTGGCCACAGATGGGTCATGACTCAAGCACACATGGAAAGCCCCTGTTGTTGCCTGCGATCCAATGGCGCGAAAATCTTCTTGGTGTGTGTTTAGGCGTAGGTTCACATTTTTTTGTCTGTGCTGGTGAAACATACCTCTACCCCCAGACAAGGCACAAACAGGACAGTTAGTGGCTAGGTTTACCAACACCTGCTAAACATGGCCCTGCAGCATTCTGATGGCGGGAGCGGGAGAGAGAGAGAGAGAGAGAGAGTGAAGAAACTCGACCCCGTTTCCAGTGCATGACAAGTGGGCAGGGGGGTAGTTGTGGTGGAACTTGGACTGGAGTTTAAAGCAACAGTATGCAGAAATGTAACACTTTTTGATGCATGTTATTATTAGCAACTAGTTTTGGTATCATCTTCAAATTGATATAGATGTTATATGGTCATGTGACGGACAGATAAACACACCTGTCGTTCCCACTAGCCATCCAGGTGTAACGGTTGCCAGCAGGGGAGAGTGGGGTAAGATGAGCCAGTGGGTAAGTTGACCCACCTCTTGTCTCTTGGCAACCAAACACAATTTTTGTCATGTTACCCTAAATTTAGTTGGCATTCTCCATTTTCATCTTCCTGTAGAAGATAGAGCCATGTGGATGAAATCTCACAAAGTGATTTATCTCAGTTTCAAAAGTTATATCGGATAGATATGTTGATGAACTGGCAGTGTGTAAAGACATGTGAGTGAATTGACAAAAGTGTAGCCCTGGCTTGCTAGACTAAGCACTTCTCCCAAAATGGTGGTTGTGAGGTAAGTTCAACCAAGTTCATCTAACCCCCTTATACATAAAGTTAAATTTGGTGTTTAGATAGGTATTGCATCCTAACAATGAAAAACTGACAATGAAATTTCATATTTTAGAAGTAGCGTAACAGCAGTCATGCCGCGTAATTACAGAAGAGAAACAAACAGGGGCTCCACAGTCATGTGCTTCTAGCCCTAGTGTTTGTTTACCTTACTGTGGATGACGCAGAAGCATCACTCTTGTTTTGCCAGTTTGAATAGCATTTTCTGTGCATATATGACATGCTAGTGTTCATGTCACTGGCTACAAAGTTTGCAATTATTAACATTATGTGACAAGTTGGTGTTATTGGTTATGTTATGTTAATGGGCTAAAATGTTTGCTATTATGCCAAACATACAGTTGAGAGTCTACACTAAAATGGAAAAACAAATAACCTGTGGCTGTTCCTCAAAACAATAAAAGTTGTATTAAATATAAGACTTCCAAGCCTATTTCTCTTAAGACAAACCATCATGTTTCAGAACTGTAGACAAATAAGGTGTAATCTTTATTTCATGAACACCAATACAATCTGCAGAATGGGGGATTTAATTATTAATAATTATATTTAGAACTAAACTTTAAAATCTTTTATTAACTGTTTTCTCAGATGGTTCAATTTAACCTGTCAATGCTCCTTAACCACTTTTTTTTGGGACCCCATATTTTGTTGTTTATTTGAGTTAGACACGTTGCCAAGGTTTCAACTGATGGCACACATCCTGAACTTGTGTTGCACGCATTAGTTTTATTCCTGTCTATGGGTCGACATAAGTAACATGAACTTATTTACATAGCTAAGTAAAAACGGCTCGTCTTACCCCACTCTCTCCCTATGCCGTGAGTAAACCTCGCTCTCCGAACACCAAGAGACGTGCTAGCAATAGATGCTAGCACCCACTTTGGGCTTTTAGCCTCCCTGCTAGTACGCCTGCCTCCCATGCACGAGGTTGCGAGTCGAGTCCAGTGCGGGACTGTTCTTGTCCACACAACACTGGTTCTGTGACCCGGATTGGAAGTGAGGTCTAGGGGGGAGAGTAACGATAGCCAGCAGGTACAATGCTGTGCAATGACTAAACCTAACACGCCGACACATTTAGAGACATGCCATCACCTGTGGGTTTAGCCTTTTTGTTAGCACGCCTGGCTCCCATGCCAAGGTTGCGAGTTCGAGTCCGGCGAGGAACTGTGCTCGTCTTCACAATGCCGGTTACACAGGCTATGCACAATGTAGTTCAGAATAGAAAAACGATATCACAAACAGACGCCAGTCAGCATCCTAACAATCTTTTATCAGCGCCAAACTTGCTGTTGATGGTGTTTGCAAGATGTATGCATACCTTTAACGTAGTTAGCTCATTATGTTGTACTATAGACCAAAACTCCTTACGGCTGCTTCAACAGAAACATGAACACATCACTGACATTGTTGGATTGCAGGAACCTGACTCACGGAAGATAAATAAACTGGAGCCTGAATAAACTCAGCCAGAAACAGCTTAAGTATAACATTAGCCTGTGCCATTTTAGTTTTTCATTGTATGCCAAATACAGCCGCAATTTATTTCTGTCACAGGCCTTAGATAGGGTGGTACACAATGACTGTAAATACAGTCCTCTATATATCCTGTAAATAGTCCTCTCTCTGCAGTCAAGGAGAAGGTTTAGTTCAAGTTATCTCCTGCCTAAACTGTTGCTCTTAGCCAACGGGTACACAGCTGTGCAGTGAGTGAGTAAGCCCAGACTCATCTCTCGACAGGTTAAGGGATGTGCTAGCAACAGATGCTAGCACTCATGGGTTTTAGCCTTCTCGCAAGCATGTCCTTCTCTAGCGGGCCACCAGCTCTGCCTCCAGTGGACTGACAGTGGGCCACTGGCCTTCTGCTCTCAGGGTGGGTTTGGGTGGTCAGTGAACTTGGTTCCCCTGACATTATTCAGTGACTGAAACCCGAGTCAGCTCCATAGCTGCGCTGCTTGCTTAACTTGAAAGGTTAAATTGAGAAAGGTGATGACACGTTTCGGCCTCCTGTCTGAGGATGGACAGCTCCCATCTGCTCTACAAAGTCAGGAGTGCAGCATAACTCCTCTTGTAAGAGTTGCTCTACAAATTTAGGAGTGCAGAATAACTCCTCTTGTAAACGTTCCCCAAAGCTTCTCTGCGTGTGCTACAGCCGCCAGCCTTCTGCTGTTGTACGACAGATGCCAGCTTTACTTTGCCGATTGTGTGGTTTTCTTGAAAGAGTGCCATGTTCACATGCAGTTCAAATGGCCTTTATGCACTTTTCAAATTATACACAGAGGTCAGATCAATGTGGGAAAAAATATAATCGGTTAATGGCACCAGCGGACATTGTTGGATGGCTGGTGGTTGGATGGCATAGTGGGTGTTTGTGTGCATGTGTGTGGATGTGTGTGCATGTGTGTGGATGTGTGCATGTGTGTGGATGTGTGTGCGGATGGATGTGTGTGTGTGTGTGTGTGTGTGTGTGTGTGTGTGGATGTGTGTGTGTGTGTGTGTGTGTGTGTGTGTGTGAGAGGTCTGGTGTCCCTCCTCTCAGGTTGTGTGTGTGTGTGAGTGAGTGAGGTCTGGTGTCCCTCCTCTCAGGTTGTGTGTGTGTGTGAGTGAGTGAGGTCTGGTGTCCCTTCTCTCAGGTTGTGTGTGTGTGTGTGAGTGATTGAGGTCTGGTGTCCCTCCTCTCAGGTTGTGTGTGTGTGTGTGTGTGTGAGTGAGTGAGGTCTGGTGTCCCTCCTCTCAGGTTGTGTGTGAGTGAGTGAGGTCTGGTGTCCCTCCTCTCAGGTTGTGTGTGTGTGTGTGTGAGTGAGTGAGGTACGGGGGGTATTCGTCGTAGCTCGCTAAACGGTTTAGCGAGCTAATTTTCAGGCTAAGATAAAAAACGCCCCTCTTTTTGGTTCGTGGAAGCAACTTTTGATAAATCACCATAGTTACATATCGATTAGCACTAATCTGCTCCAGGGCAGGCTAACTTAAGTGTAGCTGGATAAGCTTGCCACACCCCCGGAAAAAGGAGGGATCCCATTGACCAAGGACTGATATTAGAGTTAGATTAGCGGAGGGAGAGAGTTCTTTGTGATCGCCAAGATCCATTATTCTTGTATGAGCGCTACCGATTCAGCCGACAAGGACTCATTAATAAAGACCTTCTCGAGTCATTTATTGCAAACACCACATTGACTGTCTTGCGCTTTTTTGAGAGTGGTACATTTTTGTAGTGTCGGTGATGCGGAGAACAAAGCACTCATAATTATATGAGTGTTATTAGTACACCATAGCATATCATTATTGTAGAAAATGATTACGGTGGACTCATGATAAGAATAGAGAGAAATACAGACAATTTATTTTCACTGCTTCAATTTATTGCATTTGTTATTAATACATTTAGTCATTTAACAGACGCTTTTATTCAAAGCGGCTTCCAAGGAAATGTAAAACTACATCGAGGAAGGAGATGAGGGGATTTGAACTAGCAACCATGCAGATTCAAACCGGTAGAGGAAACCTCTGTACCAGCTGACTCTTGCCATCAGGAATTCATACATAGATATCAGCCTATAAACATCCCAACACACCTTGCTCTCACAGCGGTGGTGGTGTTGAATTTTGCCATGATTATGGTCTTGTATTCTTCATAAGCGTTCATGTTCATCTCCTACTCGCCAGCGGAGAAAAAAAGAGCCCTTTTCTTTGAGTTTAGAACCATTATACCGTTAGAAAATCATGGTTTTGGTGATCGACCTTTCCTGCCTTTTGAAGTAGGACGTGCACGCGCAAATGCCATGATAACTTTAGCCTGGTTGAAATTAACCACATGATTTGGAGGCGGATGAGCCGTTAACGAACCGATATTTGCTGTTCTCAATCAGCTCGCTAATGTTAACGGGCTAAAAGGACAATTGATTAACTTAGCTTCACCCCTTACGACGAACGTACCCCCGGTGTCCCTCCTCCCAGGTTGTGTGTCGTTCTCTTACCTACAAAGCTCTGTAACTTGCTGTCCCACAGTGGGGCGGCTCGCACGCCATTGGCCACCAGAGCGAAAAAGGCCTTCTTCACCTGAGAGGGGACGCAGAGATGATAATAATAATAATACATCACATTAATATAGCGCTTTTAAAGGCCTTCTTCACCTGAGAGGGGACGCAGAGATGATAATAATAATAATACATCACATTAATATAGCACTTTTCACAGTTCTCGCTTAGAGATAGAAAGAGAGTAAGAGAGTTCATAATCAGTCAGACAAAAAGACAATTGAAATGATATTTTTAGATTGAGAAATGACTGATCAATTGAAATGGTTGATTGAGCAGAGGAGACAATAGTAACAAAACCCACAACAAGTTATATTCCACCATTCTAAATAAATAGTCAGAAATAGAGGGAGAACAGGTGAACCTAACCTAACCTAGCCTAACTCAATGAATTCTCTCGCATAGTTATCTAAGATTGTTTTTTTTTTCCTGACCACAGGTCTACAGATCTACAACCTATGGAGATATCAACACCTAACTAAGCTACACTGGTCAGCGCTACTACCCACTACTCACCTGCAGCGTCGTGTCGAAGATGACCAGTTTGGAGCTCGTGGGTATGGCGTCATAGCAACAGTGGCTAAGCATGAAGCGCATGTAAACATCATCGCCAGGCTCGGGGGCGGGGCCTAAAAAGGGAGAGGGAGGAGGGGCACCCTGCTGCAGGTCGGTCAGTCTGCAGTCACAAGCGGTCAAGCTTAAACACACACACACACACACTCTAACACACACACACACACACACACACACACACAAACACTAACACACACACATACACACACACACACACACACACACACACTCTAACCACAAATACACAAACACTAACACACACACATACACACACACACACACACACAAATACACACACACACACTAACATACAAATACACAAACAGTAAACACACGCGGACATACTATATATTATAACACACAGACACACACATCAATACACACACACACACACACACATATGTCCTACATATTCAAAAAATATTCAAATGTGTATGTCTATGTACTCACTTTGATACACACATATATGAGACTACTCCTAATACTAATGAGCTTAATGAGCCTGTATATGCACAGGCCCACACACACACACACACACATAGTCTCTCAAACACACACACAGACCCTCAAACACACACACACAGACTGAGACCGCTTCTGCAGATTGCTCTTTAGTTATCCCCACAGAGCCACATCACACCATCACCATTTCATGCACTGTCACTATGCATACATGTGTGAATATTGATATCTTGCAAAGCCACCAGCTAAGCAAGTATACAACTCCTCTACCGCACACAAACACCACGCCATGGCTCAACTCTTACGCTACTTGTTGCTAATTATGTTACGTTGAGCACCAGGCTTAGTCAACAAGAGCATTGATTCATGGCCAATACAGATTTGCATGGATCACACCAGACAAGAAAAGTTATAAAAAAAACAAAATTAAACACACATGCGTATAGATACAAAGACACACACACATACACACACACACACACACACACACACCACAAAACTAAACACAAACACACAAACAAAAGTCATGAGAGATACCTGTGTTCTGCATGGTAAGACCCTCATCCAAGAAAGGTACCTGCCAAAGCACAAGCACGAGAAGGATTAACATCTACAAAAACACAGCTGTGCTACTTACTTCCAGTAGGTACCATCAGTGGCCAACAGACACCAATCCAAGTGATAAGAATCGTTTTGTAATCATAGATCAGGACCTGTCTCTCAACACTCACACGAAACAGATCTCGAAAACCGCCCTCTTTTACCTGCGTAATATTGACAAGGTCAAGAACTTCCTCTCCTTCCAGCACGCTGAAAAGACAATCCATGCTTTTGTCACCTCAAGACTACTGCCATGTTCCACTATCCGGATGCAGTAAAGACTCACTAAAGAGCCTCCAGCTGATGCAGACGGCAGCCGCTCCCACTCTTACTAGAACTACAAAAATATGAACACATTTCTCCTGTACCTGCTCCTCTTCACTGTCTAAAGTTGAATCAATTCCAAAATACTCCTTCTAACATACAGATACCTCAACCGCCTAGCTCCAGACTACATTAGGGATTTACTAATCCCGTACTGCCCATCAAGAACTCTTCAATCTCAAAAGGCAGGCCTTCTCATAATTCCAAGAGTGTCAAAAATGAGGGTAGGAGGCAGAGCCTTTCGCTATCGAGCCCTTGTCCTATGGAATAATCTTCCTTCCACTATCCGAGAAGTGGATACCCTTTCAAACACATCAATGCTGGTGTTAATATTGAGAAAATTCTATTATTTATTTAATTTTTTTCATCTGTATTTTATGGGTTGAAAAATGGCTCAACACAACATCTTCTGTCTAAAATCATCCTAAACCTTGCAAGGCGGATGCTGACGCTGACCGCTGGGGGTTTGGGACTCATCTACGTCATGAAATAGGTGGCCCACCTTCCCCAGCCCCCGCCCGTGAGCTTGAGTCTCATTTTCATTTGCTGATCGGGACTCATCATTCACAGCAGTTTATGCCCCGCCGTACTGTGAGGAATGAAACAACTGCAATGAATTCAATTGTAATGAATTGATTCGGTGTTGCGTGTGAGGACAGACTGTGTTTGCCTGGTCTGGGCGGAGATGAGGTCAGTGTGTTAAGAGCAGGGGGCTAAAGCCTCAATAGCATGAGACCGATGAAGGCAGCGCCAGCCGTACCCTGCACACACACTTCCTCAGCTACATACTCAGCCCAGCTAAAGTAGGACATTGGAATGCCAACACACACACACATATATTGACTTTGTTATCTAAGAGTGAGTGTGTTATCTGGGATGTGTGTGTGTGTGTGTACCCAGGCCTTGTGTGAGTGTGTGTGTGTGTTTGGGGGGGCAGGAGAGAGTGAGTGAGAGAGAGTCACTGATAAATGTTGCCCATTGATCGGTGGAATAGAATATTTTTTTGAAAATATTTAGAAAATAATGTTTTTATAAAGTGTTTGCATTATATGTTTTGAAATAATTTATCTTCATGCTAAAAAAACATCCCTTTATTTATACATTCAAGCTATCAAAAAATGTCAATTAGCTCACAAGCAAAAAGAAAACAGATCAAGATGACTTTGCACAGGCAAGTGAGCGAGACCGATATGCTGAGGTGTCTAAAGGGCAAGGTGGGACATTGCTGTTGCTACGTTTGCCACGGTACTCAACAGGTGGTCCTATCAGCTCGGCTACGAATGTGATATGATTTCATACATGCCTGTATTTTGATCGCTTTTGAATGAGAGTCAGGTTGACATAAAGCATGGTGTTGAATATTCCAAGCCTGCTGTTAAAGGTTCAGTGTGTAGTTTTTAATGGCATCTAGTGGTGAGCTGAATTGCAGGCAGCTGAATACCCTTCCTTTTACAAGGGTGTGCGAGTCTTTACGGTTGCTCTCAAATGCAATAACAACGCAAAAAGCCCTGTCCTGAGCCAGTGTTTTGGTTTGTCCATTCTGGGCTACTGTAGGAACATGCCGGTGCAACATGGCGGACTCTGTGGAAGAGGACTCGTCCCTATGTAGATACGAATGGCTCATTTTAAGACAACAGAAACACAATGATTCATAGTTGCAGGTAATTATATACTGTATATATAACTATGAATACTGTATTCCATTTCTGCCACTAAAAACTACACACTGTACCTTTATAGCCTACTGTTATTTGAATTGTGTGTGTGTGTGTGTGTGTGTGTGTGTGTGTGTGTGTGTGTGTGTGTGATTGGGGGGCACTGTTTAAATAATTTTGTCCCGGGCCCAGGCCTCTTGCACGCCGTCCCTGTGATACACACAGTCAGCATGTCCTCAGTAGTCCTGTGATACACACAGTGACACACATTCAGCATGTCCTCAGTAGTCCTGCCAAGCCATATGTGACTGCAGTACATGAAGAGATTTCACATTTCAGAAACTCAGAAACCTCTTGAAAATGTCCACTAGAAGCACACTGAAAACAAAGGCCAGTAAAGTCAGCTTTTCTTGGTAAGAACCAACTTCAGCATTTCCTTGTTCAATGATTCTTTCAGCCCTGTTTTCCGAGTTTGGATTGGTTTAGAAATGTCAAATGCCAATAAGGCCCTCCCCACACACATTTAGTTCACATTTCTCCATGACTGTCTCTGGACGGATATGTTATATGAGATTTAGCACATCCACAAGGAGATGCAAAGAGGTTTCCAGAACAGGAACAATGGTGGCGCGGCTATCTGTGATAAGTGAGTTAACCAACGTGAACAATGGTGACGTTTTCTTCAAAAACAAACATGCTGTGTGTTTCCACAACATGTGATTCAGTCTATTCAGTTCTGTTTTTCCTCTTCACCACGGAAGGCTTTCGATGCCTTATCAAAATGAGATGGATCTTGATAGGTATCTAGGCATCTAGGTTGTTCAGTTCATTCACACTGTGCATATATAGTCAATAGTTGCACTCCAAAATGCAGTAACACTGACAGCTGTCATGATTTAGCGCCTTGATAATTGAAATTGAATTGAATCGAACTGAATTGAATAATTGAATGTGTTTCTCTCATGTTCCCAAACGGCATCCTATCTCACTCACAACGCAAGACATCATCCTTGGTGCGGCTTCAGATTCATCGCATGGCCTGTTCATGGAAAACCACAGATTCAGATCGATCGCATTGGCCTGTTCATAGAAAACCACGGACCTGAATGATCCCCACTTACAGAGTTGGGTCAGAAACGCCATGCCGAAGATGACTGGAGTCTTCCTCAACTAGTCTAGCGCTGGGGTCTGTTACAAACACTACTGTTTCAACAGAACTATTTACAGACGTGTCTGATAAATGTTTGGACTCACTTAGCACCATTCCACCTGTCTCTCACACACACACACACACACACACGGTCATGGTGTGAGCTATACTGTATCTCTGTCCCTTTGTCTCCCCTTATCATCTTAGCCACTAACCCTGGTGGTCAGTCTGAAAATAACTGATAATAATAATTTCTCGGTTTCTGCCTAAATCACATGTGCATTGTGTGATTGAGACCCAATATTATGTTTTATTTTGTTCTATTCACTTTACACTTGTAAACAGACGCACCCTGTCCAACTGTAAATAAGTGCGCATACTGAACTGTAATTAAGCGTGCATACTCAACTCAGTCGTCCAGGTCTGGAAAAGTTTAGGGTGTTTTCACACATGGCTGCTGCCGAATACTGAAGTGCCAAGCATTAATGTTAGCTGCTGGTGTTCCAACCCTTTCCACACACACACACACACACACACAACATTCTTAGACAATGGGCAGTGCGTGTTTTACCTCTGAGAGTGGCTCCATGTTGTTGAAGCGAGTTCCTGGACCAAGCGTGGTCTGTCTGTGTCACACTCAAAGTCTTCAGGGTGTGTGTGTGTGTTTGGAGAGGGAAGAGTTTGCTCATCTAAATCAGGACACAGGGCTTTGAAAGAGCAAGGGGGAGGGGCGGATGTGTGTGTGTGTGTGTGTGTGTGTGTGTGTGTGTGTACACAGACAAGAGCCAACTGTGAAGGGCAACTGTGTGAGGGCCAACCCACACAGGGGAAAGGGCACCAAAGGCAACTGGTTTCAAGTTCCTTACCGAAGTGTGTAGGTGTGTGTGTGTGTGTGTGTGTGTGTGTGCTGGGACTGGCAAGGACCATACTCTGGGGGCTCGATGAGTGAAGTCAGGAAATCACTGCTTGCAAAGCATTTACAGTGTAAATATCCGAGTCATTATGTACCCATATAAATAAATGGCTAGATACAAGAATATGAATGGATTTCAATACACATACAATAGCAGGTGGATTTAAAGACCCATTTCTGAGGACTGCTCAGTTAGCCAATATCAAATTGTTAAGTTAACCTGTAAAGATAATTTATTTTCAATACATTTGTAAAAGGTATGCATGTACACTATACACATTGTCATGGTTTCTTTTGAGAAAGACTAGACATATAGAAAAGCTTTGCTTGCCTAGCAGATGCACAGTTCTGTTTGCCAAGAAACGTTCTAAACTAAACTACCTCTTATAGCTGACACCCCCCCCCCCCCCCCCCCCATATGCACACATACATATGCACCAATGCAAATCTAGTAACATATTACATGCAATTGCCTAATGATTTAACCATGTAACTGCTGACTGTGTTCATAAACATTGGAGTCACCCCCTCTTTGGGACAAGTTTTAGCTGCAGGACTCAGGGGTGTTAGAATTTCAATGTGCAGTTTCATACGTGGCTATTTATACCCTGTGACCTGACGGTTATATGCAGCTCTGCAGCTCGCTCCCTTGTCTATTCACGCCAGCCCTCGCTCGGCAGATAAGGGCAGAGTTTGGGTCCGACCGCCGGGGATGGGTCAGTCCCGATGCTCGCTCCGATACTCTTTCCAGAGAGCCGCGTGGCTCTAGGTCAGAGCTGGCCTTGTTGCACTCAGATCGAGGCTCAGTCTCTCAGAGTAGGACCGAATAGGGGTCCTATCTGCACTGGCACGCACTCAAGACCAAGACTTACTTGGCAGGCAGGCAGGCAGGTTCCGACGCAGATCCAGCTCTGGACTGTGTCTCCCAAAAGCGTTGCTGAGCAACCAGCCTGGGAACTGAAGGAAGGACGATTGTAGTCGTGAAACAACGCTTTAGGGAAACACACCCCCAGATCCGACACAAGTTTGAGACAGGTTCAGCACGGAATCTGGTGCTATTTGGGTCACCGGCTGTGGTCAGTCAGCGAGGCGAAGGCCAGTTTACCAGAGAGCAGCTGGAAATGGAATGGGTTTGGCTTGCATCGGTGCCAGATGAGGGCTGGATTCAGTCCAGGGTGACACTGTTTGGTCAGATGGCACAAACACTCACCCCCTCCAGTTTTTCAAAATTCTGTATATTTTCTTCTTTACTGCATACATTGCAGAAAATGCGCCTTGATGTTAAATTGCAACTTTTTTCCCCTTCTCCAAGGTTAACCACAGTCCGTCACTGCCACTGCCTAATGTCTCACTGGTTTAGTGGACCGACTACCGCGGTGGATTAGTTATTAAACTTTCGCTTGATGTTCGTGACATAGCTGGATCTATAAATCTATAAGAAATAAAATAAATATTACAATTAATTCTAAATAAATGATCATATTCTCTGTTCAGTTGTCTTTAAACAAAATTATTAAATCAATAAATATTAAAATACTATTTAAAAAAACCAACACAACATGTCATTTTGATCGCAAAAATAAATAAATAAGAATAATCAGGAAATCCTTGAGGGACTATAAAATAAGTATGCTAATCCCAGCATTGACCAGCCATTAGTGTATTAATACTGCCTATAACTTTAGAAGATTTAGATGTACTGCCCCCCCTCAAAATGTCAATGAGAATCGTCAAATTAACAAGTTATCCTGCTCTGTCTGTTGTTAGTCCAACTTTTAGTACGTTTTTTTCTCATGAGAAAATCAATCTCCAGAAACGATGGATCGATCTTTTTGTTTACATGTTGGCCACCAAATATAAGATTCACCATTACAGTTCCTTGGTCACATCAGCGCAGGTAAATGGAACACGTTAATCCTGAAGATTTACATAGTTTGAATCTATGTACGGTTGTCAGCACGTTGAAATGAGTTGGGTGTGATCTGACCCCTTTTTTCTTGAAACTATCTATTCTATTTTAGAATTACCATGTAGTCATGGTCAAACCTGTCCAGTCACCAGCAGGATTGCAAACACACACACACACAACTGGTGACACATTCAAAGGAAACCAAGACATGCCTCACTGATTACTGGCTTTCAACTGATATGGGGCTAAGATGATCACACCGCACCCCCATGTCCCCCCCCCCCCCCCCCCCCACACACACACACACACACACACACACACACAAAAGAAGAGAAGAGGCAAGTGTCTATTTTGAAACCAATTTTAATGTGAAAACTCTACAATGCAGCAGCAATTATCTAGTTCCATCAGAAGACTGCAATTCCAGCAAGATAAAAATGATAAAAAGCCATACTGCAATTCTTACATTTTTTTATTATTACTTGTTCAATCTAAATTAATCATTTCCCTTTCCCAACAAACAGGAATAAAATGACAAAATATAAATATTTTGCGTTTTTTAAGGAGATGCCCAAATGGCCAGAGATCCAGAACCCTGTGTGGGCGGAGCTCCAATGTAAACAAACCACAGAGAGGAAGATGATTGGCTCATGCTACTGTAAAGAGACATGGCAGTTGGTGGGGGTGTGCTCTGACCTCCACCAATGAGAGGCTTTGCATATCTGTGTGTATGCCTGGTCCAGAGACATTATTCTCTCTCCCCTAGTGTTCAAACACACACACTCACACACACACACACGCCATATTTAACTCTCATCTCTAAAAAGCTAGTGGCAAAGCCTTCTGTAATACCTATTGTGTCTTTTCAGTACGGTGTAATAGAAAAGGCGTTTAACAAGACTGTTAAGATTTGGCCAGTAATTCCATTAAGGCTGTAAACCTGTGATTCTCTGCCGACCCCTGACCCCTGCTCTCTCATGACTAAACCCCACCTCATGAGAGGAGGAGAGAGAGTAAGTGTGCTTTACCTTCACTGCAGCAAGCCCCCCCCCCCCCCCACACACACACACCCAGGCACACTCTCCATACCCACCCCATAACAGAACCCTGAGAGTGTGTATGTATTTGTTTGTCCGTCGACGTATCGTTACTGGGAATCCCCTGAATCATTGAAAAAGCAACAGTGGCACTCGTTAGGAGTTAAGGCTTTAGCTCGCCCTCTGGTGGTCGGCTGTTTGACACTGCAGTCGTTGCCTGCCCTCACCCCTGCCGCTGTCCTCTCCCCCTGGCCCACCTCACATGTAGTCTGCAGAGGGGGGGCAGTCGCTGGGCAGGCTGGGGCTGGGGCTGGGGGTGGGACTCAGGGAGGGGGTGGGGCTGGCGCTGGCCGAGCCCAGCACGCTGATGTCAGGCAGGCTGGAGGTGACCGACTGGACCTCCCGGTCCAAGGCCTCCTCGTCCCCGCCCACTAGGGAAGGCACGCTCAGGGTCACCAGCACGCTAAAAAGGGAGAGAGAGAGGGGGGAGGGGGGGGAGGGGGGAGAGATAACGTCAGGAGGTGGGCTTGAGGCCTACATAACATAAGGCCTAGGTGCACAAATGGTGCGCGCGTGTGTGTGTGTGTGTGTGTGTGTGTTTTTGTGTTTGGTGTGTGTGGCACGTGCCACACGTAAAAATAAAGGGGGAAGGAAGCTACAGGAGCGGAGAGCCCCGGCTGGGTGTGTAACTGGGTGTAAATTCACGCCTGACTAAACTACGACCAGCTTACAGTTATGACTAGTGCACCGTTCAGACGTAACCCTCGTCTGTGTTGCGCCTGGGTAAAACGTTTACACTTTTTACACATAGCATGGAGCAGGTGGAAGGTGGGGAGTCAGACTAGTATGGTGATCATGGTAATAATAACGGACATTCGGCGGAGTGATATGAAACACTCTGCTCTCTGCTCCAGATCCCTTTACTTGGCATGCAGGACTAGATCTCTGTGTGTGTGTGTGTGTGTGTGTGTGTGTGTGTGTGTGTGTCTGTGTGTCTGTGTGTGTGTGTGTGTGTGTGTGTGTGTGTGTGTGTGTGTGTGTGTGTGTGTTGTATTGTTACATACCTAGACCTGGTCAGCTCTGTCTTGGTGGTAGGGTTACTGTTAAAGTCAGTCCGCACGTGCCCAGTGTAGGACTTTGAAGACCACTGGATGTAGACACAAACACAAACAGGTTCAAACAGGACAGGTCACATTAGCACGTCACTCTGCACATGGATTCACGTAAAACCCCGACCAACATTTCAGTGTGTGTGTGTGTGTGAGGTGTGTGTGTGTGTGTGTGTGGTGTGTGTGTGACCAACATTTCACACCTCTAGTTCTTTTCAGGAGGAGAGGAATGGTCATCTTTGAAAAGAGAGGTGCTGAAAGCTAGAGCCACGAAAACAGGGTGTGAAAGTATGTGTGTGAGTGAGGTGTGGTTCAGATATCCTCCAGTGTCCGGTATTCCGCATTACAGATATGTGTGTGTGTGTGTGTGTGTGTGGGGGGGGGGTGTGTGTGTGGGTATGTGTGTTTGTGTGAGGTGTGGTTCAGATATCCTCCAGTGTCCGGTATTCCGCATTACAGATATGTGTGTGTGTGTGTGTGTGTGTGTGTGTGTGAGAGTGTGTGAGGTGTGGTTTTAAATATCCTCCAGTGTCCGGTATTCCACATTACAGATATGTGTGTGTGTGTGTGTGTGTGTGTGTGTGTGTGTGAGAGAGGTGTGTGTGTGTGTGAGAGGTGTGGTTTTAAATATCCTCTAGTGTCTGGTATTCCACATTACAGGTGTGTGTGTGTGTGTGTTTGTTTGTGTGAGGTGTGGTTTTAGATATCCTCCAGTGTCCAGTATACCAAATTACAGATATGTGTGTGTGTGTGTGTGTGTGTGTGTGTGTGTGTGTGAAGTGTGGTTCAAATATTCTCCAGTGTCCGGCATACCACCTTACAGGCTTGTGTGTGTGTGTGTGTGTGTGTTTGTGCATTGATGCAGTACTCACATGATGGACTGTGTCAGACAGGTTGCCCAGGTGAACTCCCTTCTGACAGAGATTCCACAGCAGGCCAATACCTGGACATCCCCAAACACACACACAATACACAAACATTAGGCTTAGGCAGTATGTGGGAAAACATACACACACACACACACAACAACAAAAAATTCTGCCTCAAAGATGACATGTACACAAACTACCCTTGGTGGTTAAACATAAACACTAGGCTTAGGCAGTATGTGGACACACACACCCACAGACAGACACACACACAAACACAGGCAGGCAGACAGACAGACAGGCAGGCAGGCAGGCAGACAGACAGACACACACACACACACACACACACAGGCAGACAGACACACACAGGCAGAAAGACAGGCAGAGAGACACACACACAGGCAGACAGACACGCAAACACAGGCAGACAGACACACACAGGCAGACAGACACAAACACACACACACACGCAGGCAGACACACACACGCAAACACAGGCAGACAGACACACACAGGCAGACAGACACAAACACACACACACACACACACACACCTTTGCTCCTGTTCTGCCAGATCTTCTGCTCCCACTGGCTGAGCAGGATGTTGAGGTAGCGGGGGTTCTCGAAGAAGCGCAGGTAGCGTGCGGAGGTGGGGGAGGGGAAGATGCGCTGGAACTCGCCCTGCCGTGTCAGCTCATCCTCCGACCCCGCCAGCACTCGCACGTCACCGGGGGTCAGCACGTCCAGCACCGACGAGAGGAAGTCCTGCAGACACACACACACACACACACAATTAGTTTATTCAATCTTTAGCTTTTAGATGCCACATTTCCAACAACACACATCCTTTACTGAAAGGGTTCCTCTACACTGAAAGCTGCTTCTACGCCATCAGGCAATACGCTTCTAGCAAGAAAACCTCTGGAACTAGAAGCCTCTGCGGAGACAAAACAAAGAGCTCTGTGTCTCTACGAGAGGACACCTCTAGAATAGGGCTGAACGATTAATTGCATTTGCGATTTAATCGCGATATGATAGAACGCGATTTTCTAACCGCAATGTTCGCGATTAAAAAACGTGGTCTAAAAAATAAAAAATAAAATAAAAAATTCATTTTATACATTTTGCACACAGTGTTTAAAAAGTGCATGCCTAGTGTTTATACTTAAAATTACTTTTTTTAAATTACTTAAATGCACAGTGGCAAAGCCACCGATTTGTTGTTCTTGTTTCTGTAATGAGCAGTTAAATAAAAATGTAAAATGTGGGAAAGAATATTTTACACTAAATGTATCTAATATTGTGGTGGTCATATTTAAATCATTCATTACGTTTTGTTGGGAAAAAAAGAGGATTAAAAAAAAAAATCGCATATTAAATCGCAATCGCAATATTTTGGTAAAAAATCGCAATTAGATTATTTTCCCAAATCGTTCAGCTCTACTCTAGAAGCACACATCTACAAATCCAGTCCTGAGCCACGATCACGTGACGCACGGGGCTCCGCAGGCTCTTCACCACGGGGCCCCATGTGCTCTTCTCAGTGACCAGGGCTGGACAGGTCACCAAGGGCCTCGACTAGTGAAGAGGATAGTACAGTCATCAATGTCTGTCTGTCTGTCTCTGTGTGTGTGTCTGTCTCTGTGTGTGTTTCTGTCTGTCTCTGTGTGTGTGTCTGTCTGTCTGTGTGTGTGTCTGTCTGTGTGTGTGTCTGTCTGTGTGTGTGTCTGTCTGTGTGTGTCTGTGTGTGTCTGTGTGTGTCTGTGTGTCTGTGTGTCTGTGTGTCTGTGTGTCTGTGTGTCTGTGTGTCTGTGTGTCTGTGTGTCTGTGTGTCTGTGTGTCTGTGTGTCTGTGTGTCTGTGTGTCTGTGTGTCTGTGTGTCTCAGGCATCAGCAGCAGCAGAGACGCACATTCATAACATAAACAACAGAGAGAGAGAGAAAGAGAGAGAGAGAAACATGAGAGAGAGAGAGAGAGAGAGAGAGAGAGAGAGAGAGAGAGAGAGAGAGAGAGAGAGAGAGAGAGAGAGAGAGAGAGACAAACATGATAGAGTGAGAGGGAGGAATATTTTCTCTGCTGTCAGGACAAAAAAGGCCACCTGGAGACTTACGCAGACAGGACACACTTTTGCTGAAGAACGCAAGTGTTGAGAACAGAGAGAAAAAATGGGTTGACAAGGTTTGAACAACATGACATCAAGGAGAAACAAAAACAACGTGCACATAAATGGTTTACAAAACTGCACAGACCAAATGTAAGGAACCTATACCGTGTGAGTGTGACAAAACAGACACATCCCTTGAAGTTTCCAATGCCTTTCTGAAGGCGTCTTTTTGAACTGAATTTAATCCAGAAGCAATCTTCTGCAAACTGCACAAAACTTCTGAGTATCTATCTTCTGAGAATCAATCTTCCGTGAGTTTCAGTGTGTACATACTTCTAGGAGTGGCGCCTAGCTGCAGTTGATATGTTAGTTGATAGCACAGAATGAAGCTGCTAGCCTGTGATAAGCATCTCTCTGTTCTTCAGCTTACGCTGAGGTTTTCCTTTCAAGAAAAACAACCTGACTACAGCGGACACTAAGTATGCAAAATAAACTCTGCAATGTGTGTGTGTGTGTGTGTGCATACGTGTGTGTGTGTGTGTGTGCGTGCATACGTGTGTGAGTGTGCGCATACGTGTGTGAGTGTGCGTGTAATAATTGTGTTTCGATTTTTTTTTATTAAGAAAAAGATTTTTCTGTTTGTGTTCGTGTGTGTGTGTGTGTGTGTGTGTGTGTGTGTGTGTGTGTGTACCTGGTCGGCGAAGCGCTGACTCATATAGAAGGCCCTCTTGACTTTCTCGTCAGTGGACAGCTCTGGCTTGCAGCGTTCCCGGCCTCCTCCACAGAGACTACAAACACACAGCAGAAACCAGATAGACACGTGAGCACCATCAACACACACACACACACACACACACACACACACACACACACACACACACACACACACACACACACACACACACACACACACACACACACACACAAAACCAATACTACAACTGAATGCACGCACGCTGAGATGCGCACACCCAACACACACACACCCACACACTCAAACACCAATACCAGAACAAAGACGCACACACACACGCACTGCACTACACACTGCATGTTCAGGCTTTCTGACTGAGGCATGCTGAGATCTGGGCATGTTCCAGTATGTACGGGCCGCCTGGCTAGTGCAGACGCAGACGCACTGACCTGCTGAGGGAGCTGCTGGAGCTGCTGCTGGCCGGGGTGAGCAGCTCGTCCTTCTGCGGCAGCACGAACCCGGCCAGGTTCAGCACGTCACGGATCATCTGGCCCTTAATGGCCACATCCAGAGCCGTGTTGGAGTGGAGGCTGCAAGGCGTACACACACACACACACACACACACACACACACACACACACACACACACATATTAATTTGAGCACACACACGCACACACATTAATCCACGCACACATATATTAACATACACACACATTAATCCACACACGCGCACAAACACACACACATTAATCCACATCTCAACCCCATGTCTTTATTTAACATAAATAGCCAAATATCCAGTAGCTAATGTTGCCTGGACCATGGCATCTTTGCATCTTGAGTCCTTTAATGATCTGTGTGTGTTAGTCCTATGTGTATTATGCTCAACATCACCTGTGTGTCCTGGGTGTTAAACCTCATACACACCATGTGTGTAGGTGGGGATGCTGTACACCGTCTGTATGTACTGTGTGCACATTAATACACCCTGCGCTATGAACATACTTAAACAACAACACCCATCTCCTATCTTTAGACACTAGTATACACATTAATACACCCTGCGCTATGAACATACTTACATAGATGTTTTTGCTATCTCCTACCTTTAGACACTAGTATACACATCAATACACCTATGCGCTATAAACATACTCACATAGCAAAAACATCTATCTCCTACCTTTAGACACTAGTATACACATTAATACACCCTGCGCTATAAACATACTTACATAGCAAAAACATCTATCTCCTACCATTAGACACTAGTATACACATTAATACACCTTGCTTGCGCTATGAACATACTTAAACAACAACACCCATCTCCTATCTTTAGTAAACATTAGTATCTATAAATACATATACCCAGTAGGCCATTGTGTGTGTGTCGTATGAAAACGATCTGTATGTCTGAGCATATGTGTGTCTACACATGTGTGTGTATGTATGTATGTATATGTACTATGAATATAGCTATGTGTGTTTGCACACGTACCTTGGCGAGATGTTGACCTCCAGAACCCAAGGCTTGAGTTTCTCGTCCAGCATGATGTCAAAGCCGAACAGCTCATGGCAGCTGTAGGGCGATCGCACGTGCATATTCACCAGAGTGTTTACGTACGGCTCTGACCTGCGCACACACACACACACACACACACACACACACACACAGAGTAAATACTGAGGGTGATCGCAGGTGCATCTTCACCAGAGTGTTCACGTACGATTCTGACCTGCACACGCACACAGGAAATACTGAGGTCAAAAGATCAAGGTCATTTTCACTAGAGTTAAAATAAATAAATAAATAAATAGAAAAAGACATAGCACTCTCTAGGAACACAAAGAAAGCCTGCACCACAGGTGAACTGATCCATTTACTTTACAATGACAATGATAAAGAGTGCATATTACAGAATGTGTTTATACACGTGTATGTACGTAGAAATATGTATGCATGTGTGCATGCACGGTGAGCATGTTGACATATACACCCAATATGCAAGAAGGGAGAGGAAGTGTGTGTGTGTGAGTGTGTGTGTCTTACGCAATGATGGTTTTGATGACGATGTCTTTGATCTTCTCCCAGATGAGTGTGGTGTTGACTCCCTTGGCGCCCAGGTACTGCCAGAGAGCCTTCAGAGCCCTACATCAACAACAACACCACCGTTAAGGATGTGCTTGTGTGTGTGTGTGCTTGTGTGTGTGTGTGTGCTTGTGTGTGCTTGTGTGTGTGTGTGTGTGTGTGCTTGTGTGTCTGTGTGCGTGTGTGTGTGTGTGCGTGTGTGTGTTTGTGTGTGAGCATGACACAGAGCCTTCAGAGCCCTACATCAACAACAACACCACCGTTAAGGATGTGCTTGTGTGTGTGCTTGTGTGCTTGTGTGTGTGTGTGTGTGTGTGTGTATGCCACAGAGCCTTCAGAGCCCTACATCAACAACAACACCACCGTTAAGGATGTGCTTGTGTGTGCTTGTGTGTGTGTGTGTGTGTGTGTGTGTGCGTGTGTGTGTGCGCTTGTGTGTGTGTGTGCTTGTGTGTGTGCATGTCACAGAGCCTTCAGAGCCCTACATCAACAACAGCACCACCGTTAAGGATGTGCTTGTGTGTGTGTGTGTGTGTGTGTGTGTGTGTGTGTGTGTGTGTGTGCTTGTGTGTGTGTGTGCTTGTGTGCTTGTGTGCTTGTGTGCTTGTGTGCTTGTGTGTGTGCTTGTGTGTGTGTGCGTGTGTGTGTGCGTGTGTGTGTGTGTGAGCATGCCACAGAGCCCTACATCAACAACAGCACCACCTTTAAGAACTCCACCGCCACCATCAATAATACCACTGGCAAACACATACATTCTTATCTCATCATGGCAACACCGCCACCATCAATATCATCAACATCAACAAACTAGAACATCAACATGAGCCAAACTGTCAGCTAGTTCTGTCCAGGCATCCCGGTTACTGAGCGGTTGTGATGCCTGTTGATGTGGAATCCTATTACTTACATGATGCAGGATGCACGTGTGTGTGTGTGTGTGTGTGTGTGTGCTCCCTCTGCAGTCATGGCCCTGACAGATGAGATGTATTTTACTGATATGTGTTCTGGGTGTTGTGTTGGTTGTTCATCTGTGTGTGTGATCATGCACGTGTCTATATGGGAGTGTGTGTGTGTGTGTGTGTGTGTGTGTCTCATCTCCCTCACCACTTGTGACCCTGGCAGGCCTTGTCGTCACTGTTGCTCTGGTACTCAGAGTTCTTCTTGTTGACACTGTAGTTGGTGAGGTGCATGAACTTGTTGCCCAGGCTCTTCATGGAGGAGGAGTATCTGCACACACAAACACACACACACACACACACACACACACACACACACGAGTGAGAAGCATTTAAAATGAGGGGCATGATTCATGATTGTGCAGCACTACTAAGAAATAGACAAACAGCAGTCTGTCAGAGAATTGAAGGATGTAATGCATCCAGCAAAGTATGTTGTTCTAAACTGGACTGGACTTTTGCCCCTCACTATTCTTCAGATGATGACACTCACTCTCTCTCTCTCTCTCTCTCATACTGAGATGCACAGTTATTTGTGGACAACACTTTAGCACAGCTGTGTTCACTTGAGTCCAGGGCTCCAGTAGCTGCTTATTACAGACATTCCACAAATGTGGAAGACAAGTGCAAATTCAATTAAATTCAATTTTCATTTCTATAGTGGCAAAGGTAGTTGTCTCAAGGTGCTTTGTCTGTGTGTGTGTGTGTGTGTGGGGGGGGGGGGGGGACATTTATTTCAAAGGGACTGGTTCTACAATGCATGTATCCGGTTACATCAGTATAACCATCAGTGTAACCACATGGTCTTATTGGCACCTCCATCTACCAGTTGAGCTGGAGGTCTTGTAAGTGGTGCTGTTCATTCCCACAGTGTGTGTGGTGTGTGTGTGTGTGTGTGTGTGTGTGTGTGTGTGTGTGTGTGTGTGGTGTCAGCTGGTGTGAGGACTTACTTGCAGCTGGCGAAGCGCACAAGGCCGTCGTTGAAGATGTAGACTCGGAGCGGGTCGTAGGAGGTCACGTACACGTAGATGCGCAGGTCAAACTTATTCCCGCTGATCAGGTAAGGCTTATGGATGTACCTGAGAATCAGGAACACGACAGTTAGTTAGTGTGGGCCACACAGACAGGAAGTGGATCTATGCCATTACAAGTTATTTTCATGTCGACCTGACATTTCCCCATCCTACAGATCTGGTCCGAGACCGAGTGATTATGTGATTGGATGAGTGATCATGTGATTGGACGAGTGATCATGTGATTGGATGCACACTCACTTCTGTACCAGCAGAGGGCGCTTGCGGGGCATCTGACTCCACTTATGAATCACCTGGATCCCGATTCCTCTGGCAGATGCAGGCTGGACACAAGCAAACAAACAAACAAACAAACAAACACCATAACACATTAACTACACATTCATCAACCATAGCCCTAAATAACTAGATACTGTGTTCTGCGAAAGTTTAAGAACCATAACCTTATTTTACACAGTAGTAGTTCATCTATGGTCCTTTCAGATGTTTATAATTCTATTTTTGAGGTCTACTAGAAACGATTTACAAGCTTTAATGTTTAAAAGACCCACATAATTATCTCATACTGTCCATCTCTTTTCACCCTCTGTCTGAAATACTCTGTTAGAGCTCCTGTGTCTTTAAGCTCCCCTTCCCGATGAGCCCAGTGTGCTCCGATTGGTCAGCTAGGTGGGCAATAAGCATTGTGCTACAAGATTGCATCAATTTGCAACGAAGGGAAAGGCCTGGGAATCCAACAAGGCGTTTCAGACAGATTGTAACTGCATTAGCTGGAACTGTTTAAAACAATGATCATTAGTTAGCTGTGCTTTAGTAGTCCGTGATTCTAATTCAGTTCAATTCAAAAACCTTCTGTCAAATTCAGCGAATTGCTCCTCACGTTGGTCTAAATGTCCATTCTATGTGGGTGCTCAAAACTAAATAAACTAAAAAAACTAAAACTAAAAAAATAAATAAAAAATAAAGCAAAGAGGCTGGGACAGACCAATGAACAACTTCAATCAGCACGTTGCTTCCGAAGCACGGAAACAAGAGGTGTCATTTCATTAGCTATTGAGCACAAACATCAACAAACTCACAGCAGACTCAATAAGTGAACCTTTAACGTGCTCAGCTCCGTAATGCTGAGCAGTATCAATATGCAGTATTGATTATCGATCGGTTCTGCTGTGGTGTTCTAGGCTGTACCGGTTTGATGATCCATTTCTGGCGTCCGCCACCGTCCTCCCAGGCCTTGCGCAGCAGTTTGATGTCCAGCGGAAGCACAAAGGATCGTGGGAAAAAGTTGAACTCCCGCTTGCCGAAGCGCGTCTGCATCTTGGACAGGTTCCGCCACAGACGGTCCTTCCGTCCGATCTGAAAGGAGCCTGGGAAGTGATTCAACTGAGAGAGAGAGAGAGAGAGAGAGATGAAAGAAAGTAGAGGGGGAAAAAGTGGGGAGTAGGAGGAAGAGAAGGTTGAGAGAGTTAAGTGCATGTGTGAGAGAGAGGTTGAAAGAGAAAGCAAGGGGAATCTTGAGGTACTTCTGCTTAAGACTCCACAAACTCAAACTATTTGCTTAGCTACATGAACAAGGCCTCCAGTGAACAGTTTTAAGATGGCCAATCAGAATTGAATGATCAAGGCCCACTCTATACACAGACAAGTATCCTGAAAAAATTAAAATAAATAAAAAAATTAAATTAAAAAAATGAACACATCTCTGAGCCATCTTCCTGTATGATAGACACGAGAAAGTCACACACACACACACACAGACTGTCAGGAGACACACACACACACACAGACTGTCAGGCGACACACACACGCACACACACACACACACACACACAGTCTCGTCCCTCTTCTGGGAACAGCTGACCTACCTTCTGGTACTCTCTGATGGCCTTGAAACCAGGAGACTTCATGTGATGACCCCAGCAGCCCAGCCAGTCATGGCTCTCTAAAACACACACACACACACACACACACACACACACACACACAGACGTTTTAATTACTTGGTGACTTTAAAGTGAGACCTGGCTACACTGTGTGTGTGTGTGTGTGTGTGTGAGAGAGAGATAAAAAAAAAAAACTCACTCTTGACACTCATGACCTGGTGATGGCGTGTGTGTGAGAAACTCACTGTTGGTGACTTTAAAGCGAGACTTGGTGATGGTGTGTGTGTGAGAGACACTCACTCTTGGTGACTTTGAAGTGAGACCTGGCGATGGTGTGCTTGACCACGTTGGGTGTGACAGAGCTCATCCTCCATTTCAGCAGCTTCCTCTGCTCCAGCGGCAACAGCTCCACTGCAGACACACACACACACACACAAAAACATTAGTTATACAAACACACACACACCAAACACTAGTTATACAAACACACACACAAACATTAGTTATAAAACACACCGTACAAGACAGAGGCACCAGTTAAACTCACACACACTTAAAAAGGAGTTACATACACACATTGCAAGACAAACACCAGTAACAAACACATAAACTGCAAACACACAGACAACAGACACAACTCACACACGGATGAAGATATGAGTTAGATGTATTACTGAAAGACAGAAATACCAGCACACACACACAGACACACACACATAGAGTAAGTTGCAAGAGTAAGATGTACACACTGCAAGACAGAGACATGTTAAACAACATAAACACACAGCACAGAAATGAGAAAACACAAATCAACACACATGCAACATACAGACGTTGTTGTGATGACTAATATTGTAATAAAATGACCTGTGCTCAGTAGGGTAAAATAATAAGCATGTGCGCGCGTGCGTGCGTGCGCGTGTGTGTGTGTGTGTGTGTGTGTGTGTGTGTGTGCGCGTGTACCTTTCTCGTTGGCTTTGCTGAAGTAGAGTGTTGGGGGCAAGAGAGGGAACAGGCTAGTGACCAGGGCTGGCCGCTCCACCCGTTCATCCTCCACCTCTGTGGACATCGGCTCTTCCACACTGAAACACACACACACACACAAAACTGTTTAAAGTATCAGTGTGGAGGCCATCCTATAAGCCTCAGTGTGGACGGCAAAGTGTTCCCAACGCGTAGCAAATAATCCTTGGTCCAGGCATAAACTCTCTTTGGGTGGTGTTCCCGTTTATTATAAAGGTATAAATTTGTACATAAAATTGGTCCTTTCACCCAGTGCTGTTTGCTTATTAACAAGATGCTGTCGGTGAAGTGGGTTTCAGAGCGACGGTAAGAACCGCGTGTTCCCCGCCATTCACACCTTTCCCTAATTGAGTAATCACACCTGTATATATATACCCAATTTCACGTGACGTGCCACACCCAGTGCAATACTCCCCCAAGTGGCTAAAATAAGTAACACTAAAATAAACCTAACTAAAAGGTGGATAGAAAAGGAATATCAACTATTTAAAATCTTGACACACAAACACACTTCAAAAACAAGCTGCAGAGAGAGAGAGAAAGAGAGAGGGGAAAAGAGAAAGAAAGAAAAGGCGATAAAGAAAAGGAAAGAGAGAAAGGAAGATAAAAATAAAAATAATGAAAAGAAGGAAAGAAAAAAAGAAAAGAAAGATAAAATGAAAAGAAAGAAAGAAAATAAGGAAAGAGAAAGAAAGAGAAAGAAAAAGAAAGATAGAATGAAATAAAGAAAAGAAGGAAGAGCGAAAGAAAGATGAAAAGAAAAAGAAAGAAAGAAAAGGAGAGAGAAAGAAAATAAAGGAAGGAGAAAGGAAGATAAAAAGAAAGAAAGGAGAAAGAAAAGAAGGAAAGAAAGAATGAAAGAAAAGAAAGAAAGAAAAGAAAAAGAAAGAAAGAGGGAGAGTGTGTGTGCATGACAAAAGATTAACCTGCATTGTGGGAATCGTATTAGCGGTTCCTAATATAGGCTGTAGTTCTAGAGTACACCACTAGAGGGAGTAATGGTGTGCACTGGGACGAACACTTCCCCATTCCGCCATCACTGAAATAACTGAGCACACAGCCGTGCTTGCCCTTCCCACAGATGACCCTTCCGTTCTGGATGATCAGAACACGGCGGCCCACTTCACCCAGTGGTGTGAGTGTAACCACCTTCATCTCAATGTCAAGAAAACTATAGGAACCCAGTCAAATGGCTCACAGCTTCAAATACAGACTCACACACACTGGACAATAAACGCCACCAGCAAACACAAAGTACATAGAAACTAACACGCGCAACAAACACCGCTGCCATGATGATACACACACACACACACAATCTCTTAGAGCTCACCGCTGCCAAGATGATACACACACACACACAACCTCTCAGAGCTAAACTGGAAGGACAGGACATTACACCACCACTCAACTGCCACTTCTCACTGTACGGTCGTTGTTGTGTGCCAGTTCTGTCTGTTGTTGTTATTGTTGTTGATGATGCGTGCTGAAGGGTGTAAAATGTGATGTTGATCCTCCCTGTGAGGTACAGTGCTGTGTAAAGGACACCCCCCAGCCCCCCCTAACCCCACCACATTCTAACTAACTACCTTACTGAAACAACAATATAATATAATCAATCAATATATAATATAAATCAACACTGGGGGATTACTTCGCCCCCCGGATTAGACTAGATTAGGAGTAGAAATCTGCAGGCAGAAACTTCACACAGATCCCTCAAAGGCTCCAGGTCCAACCGTGGCCTGCCTCACACAGATCCCTCAACCAAACACCAGGTCTGTGAGGCGCTTAACGGGAGCCTCTACTCCTAAAGCCTCACGCCGGTCGGATCGTGTCAAAACTCCGACAACAGACAGCCACAAGCGCTATAGTGTACACACACACACACACACACGAACAGAAACAGCATCAAACAACCACACAATCACACACACACACTCTCCATCCTATAAATACAGCATCTGACACACAAGCACACACTTTCGAACATGCTCACACTCACACACACACACACACACTATCGAACATGTTCACACTCTCACACACACACACACACACACACACACACACACACACTCGAACATGCTCACACTCCTCCTGCCAAAAGACCGTCTCCTACTTGAATTTCTCCATTCAGCTGACAGAGTGATTTCACACGATTCAGATTCAAGACTTGCCATTTTTCCCCCCCACCCCCCCTTGCTCTCACACTCTCACACACACACACACACACACAGGTATAACTCACATGACGGTCATGTAGAAAGGTGTCCCCTGGTCTGCCAGCTGGTTTTAAACCACTGAGTTGTATTGACAGTGACCGTGACTCACATTGCCTCTCTACTCAGTCCTCTCACTCACTCACTCTCTTTGCTTTGAGTACAAACAAACAAATAAACAAACAAACAAATAGAAAACTTCATAGAAAATAAATGGATCAGCTGGGAAAAGGGGGGGGGGCTGGGGTGGGGTGGGGTGTGAGCAGGTGTTCTGGAGGGGGGGTGGGGTCGGGGGTGAGTGGAGGTAACAATGGGGCTTTGGACTCCATGCCACCCCCCCTCCCCCGCCCACACACTGCCCTGGCTGGCGTAGCGGCTGCTCTCCGCTTCCATCGGGGGCCGGCACAATTGGGAGAGCTTTCTACTGGCCTCTGTGTGTTCCGGGCCATTCACGCGTCGCAGGCGCCAGAACGCCACGGCAACAAAGCACGCCCTCCTCAGCTAATGCCATTGCCGCGGCAACATCAGCTGACAGGTGTGAAGGAGGGCATCAGGTGTCGTCAGAGACTGGAATGGTCCAGTTATAGCAGGAGGAGTGTATGTGTGTGTGTGTGTGTGTGTGTGTGTGAGAGAGAGACACCAAACTCAATCAATCAAATCACTCTTATTTTACCCTTTAACAATATAGTTGTATGACTAAGAGTGGACTTTGAATTAACTATTCTAAACTCCACTGTTTCGCACTAATGCAGTACAAACACCACTATGTTCTAAGCTACAGCAATCCAACATTTGCCATAAAATGTAGGTGGAAATAAATTGCGATTTCGAGCATCTAAACGTTCACCAGGACTTCCAGGGTTTCCAGATTAAGACAGGAAAACTAGGAGTGACCACAGACAGGACCCCGTGAGTGGAGAACACTGCACAGGAGGAAGGCATAGGCCATAGAAGTCTTCCTCAGTGAAATTTACTTCAAAATGACGACTGCAAAGCCATAAAGTCATGTGGCACAGAAGTGTGTTCAACAAGCTCGTCAGGTCAGAGACACACACACACACACACACACACACACACACACACACACACACACACACACACACACACACACACACACACACACACACAAACACACACAAACACACACACCAAGTTCGTCAGGTCCAGTGGAAGACATGAGACACAGCTACATGATGCCCAGGAAAGAGGGATGCTACTTGGCTCAAGAGGTTGCTTACGCGAACGTTTAGTTCCTCCACTTCAAAGGCCACCAGTCATATGTGACCTGGGCGAGTGTGAAGTCTCACACGGTCAGACGAGACTGCGGCAGCAGCATGACGAGAGCGCAAGAGACAAGGAGAGACAAAACTGAACGCTAACAAGGCTACACCTACCTATGGCAGTGGCAGTGGCAGTGGTACAGGAGGTAAAGAAGTCGGTTAGTAATCAGAAGGTTGCTAGTTCGATTCCCTGTCGAAGTGTCCTTGAGCAAGATACTGAACCCCTAATTGCTCCTGATGTGCAGTGTGCCATCAGTGTAACTGTAAAATGTGTATACATTGTAAGTCGCTTTGGATAAAAGCGTCTGCTAAATGACTAAATGAAAATGTAAAATTTATTAATCAAAATAAAGACTTTCAATCCTCCTTTCAGCCCCTCCCTTTGGTTTGTTTACACATTTTAAATGTCATTAAATGTGTAAACAACCCCACACACATTTGATCCTTAGTTCACAGCGGTTGTCCTCAGACATACACGACTGTCTGCACCAGACTACAAGATCACAACAGCATAGCCTGTCGATCCTCCACAGGATATGACACGATAATCTAAACCCATATTTACCTTAGGGCTTCCTCAGGGGTGTCCAACGCACCATCAGTGTTCATGGAGCAGCAGTCAGACCCATCTACGCAGTAAGGTCACAGCAAGGTCACAGCATTAAAGATCACAATCAGATCATGAAAATAAAACAGGACACAACAATACTGCAACATTAAATAGCACAATAATATCACAGCATTGTAGATCATGGAAATATTGCTGCACTAAAGATCACGATAATCCTGTGATCTTACCATGATCTATAATGCTGTGATATCACACAAACACCCATTACATCAGCGTCGGAAATACACGAGGGCAAAGGGCAAAACTGCCTCTAAGAAATATAATTTTGCCCCTGAAATCCCTAGGAGAGGGGCAAAAAATGCCCCCATAATTTCCTGTAATAATAATTTAATGAACTAGTCAAAAACATCGTAGCCTATATGACCCGGTCCAGTTGCCATAAAATGTTTTTTATTTTCGCCTTGACTGATTGTTGCGTGCGTGTGAAGAACCGAACGTTCTAACAAAAAATATTTGGAGCGCTTCTTAATCAGACCTGTGACTGCGAGTGTGAAGAGAAATGAGGATCAGCAAACACCGTCTCCGTCACCATCTCAGGTTCTAAAAGATAAAATTCACACACCCAGTGACCGTTGAAAAATGGAAGCTAAATTGGCTTGGGGTGGAGGATGACGACGACGAGAAAAAGACCCGATATTTTTTCAAGGCATGTCAGACTTGTGAACAACGAGTTGCCAGTCATTACAGCACAGGCAAATTCTTCTGCTGACTTCATCAAGGGATAAATTAAAGAAATACATGGCCTTTCGTCACCAGGCGCCAAGCAACACACCATCGCCTACAGTGAATGATAACTAGTAATAATAATTTTAGAAATGATTTAGTTCGGTTTAGCTAGTTTAATGTTAGTTAGCTAACGTTAGCTAGCTCTGCTTGCAAGCTTTGTCTTGTGTTGCACTTGCTTGATGTTTGACTGTGTTAGGAAAGTTGTTGACTCGCTAATTTGTCATAAACAAAGTAAGCAAATTTCAACAGGTTTCGCTAAGTTTAGCCGCTAGCAAGACATCTCGTTGGCGATGTTAGCAAGCTTGTTATAACACGCTTGGACATTGATGCTAGTAATAAGTGCTCTTGCGTCGGCTTCTTTGTAATGTTATTGTGATAGCTATGTTGGCTAGCTTGGCAACAACTTTCCTAACACAATCAAACATCAAGCAAGTGCAACACAAGACAAAGCAAGACAGCAAATAAGTTACTGAATAGTCCAGCAGAAAGTAGCCCCCTACCTGGCGGCTCCAGAAACTCCATAGTGTTACTTTAAGGTTGGTGTACTACTGATGAGGGTGTAGGACTCTGATGATTTTTGTAGTTAAGGTTTGTGTACTACTGATGAGGGAGTAGTAGTTGTAACGGTGTACTGTAGGGTTTAGTAATTATTGGGGTAAAGGTGTAAATTACTTAAGGGTGTGGGAATAAAGGTGTAGGGCTTATCAATGATTGGGTGGTAGAGTTGAGAGTTTTAATAATGAAGTTGTGGTACTAATGAGGGTCTATTACTGATGTACTGATGAGGGTCTAGTACTGATGTACTGATGAGGGTCTAGTACTGATGTACTGATGAGGGTCTACTGCGGAGGGTGACTTCAGGCCTAAGTTGGGGGCTAAGTGACTGGTTGTGGGGTGTGTGGATGTGGCGTAACATCATTACCATTGTCATCACCACTGCAGTCGTTCTCCAGCTCATCAGGAAGCTCCTCCTCCTCCCCATCTTGTAGCATGGCAACAGTCTCCTGACTACCAAAACAACAAAACATAAAATCAGGTATGTGTCAAACTGTCTGTGTGTGTGTGTGTGTGTGTGTGTGTGTGTCATGTTTACAGAATGATCAAAGTATGTGTGTATTGTTGTGTGGTCAAGATCATTAAGAAATCTATGAAAACAAAACAAAAACATGGAAGCATGAATGGAAGCGTTTAGGGGTCTGATCCTGACTACTTGACAGGTCGGGACCCCTTCAGACCAGACTTCAGCGGTGTAACAAACAACTGTGGGCTTGGCTGAACTGTGTGTGTCTGTGTGTGTCTGTGTGTGTGTGTCTGTGTGTGTGTGTCTGTGTGTGTGTGTCTGTCTGTGTGTGTGTGTGTGTGTGTCATGTTTACAGTCTGATCAAAGTGTGTGTGTGTGTGTATTGTGTAAACAACTGTGGGCTTGGCTGAATTACATTCCTGCTGCTAATGGTTTCCACCACGTAGTAAAAATGCTCCACGCTTGGAGGCTTAGTTAGGATTTATCACCTACAGGTCCACTGTGTTACATGACACAGCTGACAACACACACACACACACACACACGCCTCTTAGATATTCTCTCTCACACACACGCCTATTAGATTCTCACACACACACGCCTCTTAGATATTCTCTCCCACACACACGCCTATTAGATTCTCTCACACACACACACACACACACACACACACACACACACAGGGTCTTTCGCTCTCTCACACAAACACACAGGAATGCTTGCTCTGTCCATAAACAAACCAAGAGTCACATTTCAAAACACGCAGACACATGTGGTCAGTCCTTTAACATGACACATTGATTGAGCGGATGTTTTCTTGGAACGGCTCAATATAACGTCAGCTGCACCGCGACCGCAGTGCAAGAGAGTGACGGTCATGCCCCAGTTTATCTCTGACGGGGTCAAGTGCTTGTGATTAGAGGTAACAAGCTGGAAACAGAACACAGCGATCGGGTACATTCCAGGGCAGAATGATATGGCCTGAACTCAGTGTAATGTTTGTGTTCATATGTACTGCAAATGTGTGTGGAAGTATGTGTGTGGAAGTGTGTGTGTGTGTGTGTGTGTGTGTGTTTGTGTGTGTGTGTTAGGCCAACTGCTCACCCTTTGGGCTCCAGCTCAGACTGGTTCTCTGCAGCATCCTGCCCAATTGGGACGCTCTCGTCGGGGAATCCCTGGGCACCGCCCTTCCTGGTCAGGTGTATGGCGGAGAGGTCAGAGGTGACTGAGTAAACAGAGGGTGCAGGGAGAGGCGGCCCTGGAGACGTCTCCCCTGGAATGGCACAGTGGTGGGCAGAGGAGGCGCAGGGGGAGGAGGGGGCGCAGGGGCCACCGGGGTGCTGAACGGCCACGCAGGCCGGCTCCCCTTCCCTTTGGGTAAGGCTGCGGAGTGGCAGTTCCACCTTCGCCAGCGTCTTCCTGGGGGAGGTCACTCTGGAGGTTGCCATGGCGCCGGCTGACCCGGCGGCGTAGCCGTTTAGTGCCCTGCTGGAGTGAGCGCTGCTGGTCCTCACGAGCTTGCGAACGGCGGCCGTTAGCTTGAACTCCGAGTTGACCTTCTGAGCCCGCAGGGGCATGTGTGCGGCCCTCGGACCCTCGGCCCCATTCTGCACACGGCTGAGCAGCACACCGCCACTCTTCTCCTCCGAAGGCACGGTGGCTAGCGGGGTTGCGCCCTTCGCCTCCGTCCGCCCATCCCCCTTGTCGCCCCCTCTGCAGCGGTTTGGAGGGGAACAACAGGGCAGCTTCTTGGGGGGGTCGTTGGACAGCGCGCGGGCACGGGAAGAAGGCACTGCAGCGCTACTGGGGCGCTGCGTCGTCAACCCGTTAACCACGCTCGCCGCATCCTTAAGCTTGGCACTGCTCCAGGGGGATGACTGGTTGGTGGGCATGCTGGCCTTTTCGGCGGTCTCCACGACAACCACCCCGCGGTGAGATGTGGACGCTTTCGGCGGAGAGGGGCAGGTCGGGTAGACGGACAGCTGCGGGGAGGAGGCCCGCTTGCCTAGCAGGCCCGATCCGAACCTCAGCGGGTCCAGCTGGCAGAGAGAGCGCTGGGCTTCCAGCGGGCACGGACCGTGGCACTGTGACGAGAGGAGGAGAGAGGAGGAGGAGGAGGAGGAAGATGAGGAGGCACTAGACTGGAACGAGGCTGGGCCCTTGGACACACCTGAGGGTGCGACGCTCGCATACCTGGCACTGCGGGGCGAGCAGCGGCGGGCACCTGCACTGGCACTGCGCGTGCAGAGGGGCCGGGGTGCGACGGCGGGTCCGGGCGAGGACGCGAGCACGCAGTTCGGGGGGATCCCTGAGAGACACTGGGGGCGCAGGTCATGGGCCACTCTCAGGGGCGAGAGGCCGGGGATGGGAGACAGGGCCTGGGGTTTCTTGTGGGGGGCACAGGCGGGTAGGGCACGGGCAGAGGGAGCATGCACCACTGCTGACAGGGCGTGGATGGTCAGGCCGGGTTGGGGAAGGGAGAGCCTGCGACTGCGCCGGAGTGGTCCCCTGAAGTCTTCAGCTCCATGGGTGGCCATGAATGGCCATGGCACACCTGGATGGCACTAACGTTGGCCCACACATAAATGACAACTTGGAAGCAGGGGGTGGGGACCCGTCTTCACCTAGGAAATACATATATGTATATATTAAAAACAACGTCAAGAACACAGAAAACAAAGCCATATTTTTCAAATGGCCACAATAATCTGCGTTCTTATAAATTAAACATGCAAAACCTGCACGTCTAAAAATGCGTATAGCTGAAACTGTAACTATAACATAAATCGACTGGTATGTCTGAACTTTAGGTACTGTTCTTATGACAAACTTTAGGTTAACCTCAAACTGATGAAAGGCAACGGATCATCCAGCATTTGATAGCCACAAATACAACGTTTTTAACTTTCTTGCGTTGTTCAGTCAGTGGACCACGTTTGGATGGATGGCTTGCTAGCTGTAATTCCCCCAAAAACGCGGGTGCTGCTAACTTCTATCCATGTCGAGGGTGGCCGTGGTAACATTAGCTAGCAATGTGTCATCTGTAGTAGTAATTAGTAGTTTTCTTGGCAAACAAACCTGCCAAGCACATATTCTGCTGCTTAAGTATTAACTACCTGCTATCCTGAGACAACGTTACTTCACTCCTCATGTCATTCTGCCAAATACCCTTATAACACCGGCCAATGTTATCCTAGCCTTATAGCTAGCGTTAGCTCCACTGGCTAATAATGAACTGCTGTGACATGTTAGCAAATACCAGAGGCGAAGAAAGCTAAGTCCGTCCCTAGCAGAACGGCTATTACCTTTGCTATTATCCATGTGGCGTGAGTGTACAACTAATATTAGATAGCCAGCTAGCTGGCAACTGGTTTGGAGCATTTGCTAGCTTGGAAGCTAGCTACCCCCGAAAAGAAATGTATAAAACTTGAATGACTTGTCCATGGATAATATGCGATGGATAAGGCGATAGAGTAAGACCCATCAGCATTGCCATCTGGCTAGCAGGCTATATCATTCCGATTTTCCGGCATGACAAAGTATTGTAAAACAGTAAGCTAACGTTACCTGAAATTGCTAGCTAGTCAAGTAACTTAGCAAAGTCAGGTAGCCTATAACGTTAACGCTGCCCGGTTTCTTGTATATTCAGATAACTTAATAATTCGGTCAGTGCTGATAATTTCCCCTGGATTGTGTCAATTCAATCTAATCTCGTGATAAAAAGGTGTGCAGATATAACGCAAATTGTGAAACTTTAATGTTACTGGTCATTGCCCAAAACTTGTGCAAAAGCGTGGACTCCAGAAAGCTAGCTAGGATAGATCAGTTAGCTCGCTAGCTAACCTTAGTCATTTCACATGCTCATTGCAAGCAAGTCAACATCTGTTGCCAGAGCTGTATGGCTAACGTTAACTTCAATTTCTCTTAACTTAATGAGTAGGACAGCGTTAACTGACAAGTATTTCTGAACAAATGCATTCAAATTCACGCAGTCATAATGTACCTGGTCCCCACGATGCTCACCTCGCAAATCAGAGAACTGTCTGGCGAAAACAGAACCTCTAAATAAAATAACCCATGCGAAGACCTCTTGATCTTTCACTGTCTGGTAGCCCAGCTGCTCCCTAGCAACAATACACCGCGCAGCCAAAAGGCACCTCTCCCTTCCAAGCGCGCTCTCCTTCCCCCTTGCTGATAGACATGTGATCACTGTCCCACAACTCGCCGTGAGAAATATCGTTATCCCATCGTTAAATATTTAACTTAACAGTGGATAGCCTAATTATTGCAAACTCGAGCCTAAGTTTATTCACAGCCTACATAATGAACCAGGACGTTTTTCGTGACGTTTACACCATGTATTGTGTGTGAAACATAGGAAATATATGCCTCCTACAAAGTAGGAGGTTAAGTTTTCTCTAACCCAATTCCCTGTGTGGTTATCGAATACACATCTGGAACAGACTCGGATATCAAGCTCCGCTCTAACATTCGGGGCAGATTAAATATGCATTGTGACAAAGTATTTGTAATTCAGACCGTGAGTAGGTCATGAGGAGACAACAAAAAATGTCACATGGGATTATTGTATATGTATATTATTGTTTTAAAATGGTTGTGTCTGGGGTATTGCTATGTGCCTTCATGTAGGCCTATGTGTTCGAAAAGAACCAGGAAGAAACATCAAACACACACTCCAACTGTCAAAAGGCAAAACCTTTAACTGTCAAAAACCAGCGAATTTGACGCAAAAAGCGGTGGCGTGTAGCAGTAAGCTTGTTAGACTAGCTATTCAATGGTGGCATATAGCACAATAACAGAAAAATAGGCTACAAAATGGCCCGTAAAATAGGCTTCCTGTGTTTACAGCAATCTCTTAAGGGTATGATATTAACGATACGATATATTACATAATAAATTATGACTTTTTATTTATTTTAATTTGAACAAATCTGCAACATTAGATTTGAACAGCCCCCCAGACCAAAACTCCTCAGTCTGCCAAAAGACCATGCACACAGCCCTGACTAGAACCGCTAGTTGCCCTCCACAGTTTAGTTTTTTTTAAGTAGGCTAGTTGTAAAGAATTGTTTTATGCTTTTTTCTTTTCACGCTGCAATGCATGACTTAATTAACAAAACGTATGAAGCTAACCATAGGGTCGTAAAATAAACTAAGCGAATGTAATAATAACCTCACTAATCCACGAAAAAATAGCAATCCCCTTTCTTCTTTAATCTAGAAAATTTGAGCCAGGTGTCTTTACTTGAATATCCCGCCTCTAATTTGAGGATAGCCAATTATTGTTGGCTCCCTACCACCCATCAATCATATAAACACACTTCCTACAGACCAATATCTCAGTTTAACCTTATTTTATAGGTTACGTGTGCTTGTCTGAGAACAGTGAAATGGCCAGTGCTTCAGTGTTGCAAGAAGAGTTCTGTTGTCCTATCTGTTTGGATCTGCTGACGGACCCGGTGACTGTTACCTGTGGACACAGTTTCTGTTTGAAGTGTATTACGGGGTGCTGGAATCAAGAAGACTATAAGGGTGTTTACAGCTGCCCCCAGTGCAGAGAGACCTTTACTCCCAGACCTGTTATTCGCAGAAGCACATTGCTGGCTGATGTTGTGGAGAAGCTGAAGAAGATCGATCTCCTAACTGATGCTACGTCTCCTTGCTACGCTGGACCAGACGATGTGGAGTGTGATTTCTGTACTGGGAGAAAACACAAAGCCATTAAGTCGTGTCTAACATGCATGGGCTCTTACTGTGAGGTTCACATCCAGCCTCACAATGAGGTGGCCTGTCTGAAAAAGCACAAGCTAGTGAACGCCTGCTCACGGCTACAAGAGAAGATCTGCTCACAACACCACAGGATCATTGAGGTGTTTTGTCGCACAGATCAGAAGTTGATATGTATGCTCTGTACAATGGACGACCACAATGAACACAAAACTGTCTCCGCTATAGCAGAACGAACTGAGAAGCAGGTTAGCTCTCTCTCTCTCTCTCTCTCTCTCTCTCTCTGATTATTTGCTTAACTGAATTGAATAGAGTGAGAATAGTGATCAATCTGTTTAAATCGTCAGTATTCTGCCAATACCCATCTTTGTATCTGTTGTAAATGTTGCCTCAAGCTATTGGATATTTTCCTGTGTACATTTATCCACAGAAAAAGTTGTTGGACATGAAGTGGGATAATCTGATGCGAATCCAGCAGATTAACAAGGAGGTGCAGGAGGTGAAACAGGCAAAGAAGTATCTGCAGGTGATCACTGATAAACATGACTGATGTAAACTGATGTTTGTTGCACACATCTCTTATCCCCTAGCAACCCCAAAATGGCTGAATGCTGTGGGGTACGAGTGTTTCTGGTACTTGTTTTTTTAGGTGTTGATTGGCTCTGCAAAGATGGCAAAAAGGCACTTGTCTGCATGCCAATGCGCTGAGGAATCCTTTGCGATGTTTGAAAATGAGCTGATATCAGTGCCTCTGTCCTGTCAACAGATGTCTGCACAGGTAGCTGTTGAGGACACAGAGGAGATCTTCACGGAGCTGATCAGCTTCATGCAGAAAAAATGCATTGAGGTAAAAATGTCTATCAGAGCTCAGGAGAGGGCAGAGGTGAGACAAGCTGAAGAACTCTCAAAAGAACTGGAGCTGGAGATCGCTGAGCTAAAGAACAGAAATGCTGATATGAACCAACTCCAGCCAATTGAGGACCCCATTGATTTCCTTCAGGTAACACTACTAAACCTCGGCTCACCTACAGAGAGTCTTGACTCGCCATAGTTAGATGGGTTCTATCAAAGTCCTTAGAGGCAAGTCTCAAGATCAGGCTCCTATCTAAATTAATGCGAGAGATCAGGCTCCTATCTAAATGAAGGGGAGAGATCAGGCTCCTATCTAAATTAATGGGAGAGATCAGACTCCTATCTGGATGAATGGGGGAAGAAAGATCCATAACTCCTCATAGGATGGTCAAACGGACATTAACACTATCTATCAAGGTTCTATCAAAACCCTCTCATCATAGTAAATACCTTGAAGTTGGTCTTTGGTCTTCCCTACCTACTCTTTTCTAAAGATCTTAAAGTTACACTCTTGATGCCATTCATCGGACCATGTAGGGACTGCAGGCTGTGTTACTCTGGGGCGGCAGAATGGCAAACCACAAAACTGACTGCAGGATATTAAATGTCCTGTCTAGTAAAACAACAGCACCCAATATCCTTTCCAAAAAAATATACAAAACCATTTCTACAACATGCTTGTTGTTGATGTGTGTATTCATCTATATATGAACAATGCTGGGCATAAAATGGTGTGCAAGTTACACCTTTGGGATTTAAAACTCATTTTCTCAGTTCATGATGGCAGGTAACTTACTGAACAGGTACTGTTGGTCTGTGACCTGTCTGTTTGATCCCCTGTAGAGTTTCCAGTCACATCTCGCCTCACCTGCGGCTAAGAACCTTCCCAAGGTTACTTTTAAAACAAAGTTCTCCTTCAGCGAAGTGATGAAATCTGTCTCTCCATGTCTGAAGGAGAAAACAAAAGAGTTCCACAAGGCAATACACAAAGGTAGGCCTTCCTCCTAACATTAATGCTTCCTAAAAAAAAGCTTTAGTATTCATCACTAAGAAAAATCTATTTAGGTCAGAAATCAAGACAGTCAACACACTATTATTATTATTATTATTATTATTTTAAAACCCCTAGTTTGTAGACACAACTTTTCTGTAACTCCCATTTCCAAACCTGATTCAGTTGTTTAAAGTAAAAAGTTCAATATATATGAAATATATTGCACCATTTAAAAATATGTATTGAATCGGCAGCTAAAAATTATTGAAATATCGAATCTGGAGGTCTGGCAATGTTTGCCTCTATTCTTCACGTAGCAAGAGGCAACTATATAAATGCCTAAAATGCCCACTAGGTTGATGCTGTATTCATACTATAGACTAAAATAAGGATTAAACCATATTAAAACTACATGACTGAAGACTACTACCCAATATTACCATAAGGTTTATATGCATGAAATGTAATGTAAAGTATAAAACACAAACACACATTTGTATATATTTTGCTGTTTATTCTATTCATTTATTTTCCTTTTCTTTTGTGGATGTTATCTCACTCCGAAATCAACTATAGCCTACTGCCACATCAGTGTACAGAGGCTATACGCACTCCCAATGAAGGGTGTAGATAGGAACCAAAACATCTTATATCGCTGGTCCTAATGCAGAGACAAAGCACCATGAGTCATAATTATGTTGGCCAACAATAATTTGAATTGACGGCATTGGCTGACACATGTGTTTGTCTTAAATGGCGAAACATTCCATAACATTATTACTTTCTGCCAGGGTTGATTTGTGTTGCATATAACCACAAGGTGATATCACTGTATTTGCATATGTGGCCCTCAATTTATACAGAAATATATAGTGTTCTTCTCATCTACTGGGTGATGGCAGTTAGGAGAAGTTTTCCGTTATTCAGACATGACTGCCTCAGCTCCTTTTCTAGTTACAGGCTTCATGAAAGGGGACACGGTCAAACGGACGGTTCCTGAAGAACACTGCGGGTTTTACAGAATCAACAGACATGCTGCTGACCTCACACTCCGCATTAATGGTGTGGTGACCGGTAAGGCCCTTATGGATCTACACCCATTACTATAAAACACATGCTGAATTACACCCATTACTATAAAACAGATGCTGAATTACAAGTTTAAATGTGATTAACCCTAACCCATTACTATAAACACATGCTGAATTACAAGTTTAAATGTGGCCTTTTAAAAATGTATTATATTGCTGTTTATTTTTCAATTAGTGTTTTTGTCATTACCACTCATGAATAGCACTTAAATTACTGCAAGTAGCAATGACCCACAGCTACTCTTTTTGCAGCCATCACAGGGTCAGCTGTGACTGTGGACTTTCCAGACTATCCTGGCTGGAGCGGGAGTGCGTCCAAGATTGAGCTGGTGCTCTGATACACGTCATTACCTCACGATGGCTACCACCTGAACCACCCAGTCTTCCCGTGTAAATGCTTTGGTTAATACTCTATGTACATGTCTCTCTGGGTACAGAGCATCCTCTTTTCATTTTGTGTTTTTTTTTATAGAGAACATTTTGAAATAATTTCAGAGTGTATTCACTAACTCCCATGTCTGCCTTTCCTAGAGCTCAGTATTTTATTACATTACATGTTAGTTTCTTATATAAAAGTGCATATCACCTTTGGATGTGTGCCTCAACAGGAATGTTGAATTATTAATAAATAAAATACTTTTACACTTTTAATGTGTCAGATGAATTGTTTGTTGCATGCACATTAGTTGTTTTAGTGATTGGAACATGGCAACATGACACTTCTACATGCACCTCTCCCAGTGCTTCCCACCTCTCCCAGTGCTCCCCATATACCACAGCACTTCCCACCTAACCCAGCATTTCTTACCTACTCTACTGCTTCCCACCTACCCCAGCGCTTCCTAGTACAAAGTAGGTGGTTAAGTTTTTCCTAACCCAATTCCCTGTGTGGTTATCGAATACACATCTGCAACAGACTCGGATAGCAAGCTCCACTCTCACATTCGTGGCTGATTAAATATGCATTGTGACAAAGTATTTGTAATTCAGACCGTGAGTAGGTCATGAGGAGACAACAAAGACTGGCACATGGGATTATTGTATAAACTGTTATCACTATTTTTAAATCGTTGTTTTTGGGGTGTATGCAACATTGCTATGTGCCTACGTGTTCGAAAATAACCAGGAAGAAACATCAAACACACTACAATTGTCAAAAGGTAAAACCGAATTTTAAGCAAAAGACCATGCTCACAGCCATGACTAGAACCGCTAGCTGCCCTCTGCTGTTTTTTTTTAATTTATTTTTTTAAGTAGTTGTAAAGAATGGTTTCATGCTTTTTTTCTTTTCACGCGACAATGCATGACTTCATTGACAACACGTATGAAGCTAACCATAGGGTCGTAAAATAAACTAAGCGAATGTAAAAATTACCTCACTAATCGATGAAAAAAGGGCAATCCACTTTCAAGAACGTTTGAGCCAGGTGTCTTTACTTGAATATCCCGCCTCTAACTTGAGGATAGCCAATCATTGTTGGCTTCCTACCACCCATCAATTATCTTCACACGCTTCCTACACACCAATATCTCTGTTTGGCCTTATCTTATACCTTACGTGTGCTTGTCTGAGAACAGTGAAATGGCCAGTGTTTCAGTGTTGCAAGAAGAGTTCTGCTGTCCTATCTGTTTGGATCTGCTGACGGACCCGGTGACTGTTACCTGTGGACACAGTTTCTGTTTGAAGTGTATTACAGGGTGCTGGGATCAGGCAGCCCATAAGGGTGTTTACAGCTGCCCCCAGTGCAGAGAAACCTTCACTCCTAGACCTGTTATTCGCAGAAGCACATTGCTGGCTGATGTTGTGGAGAAGCTGAAGAAGGCCGATCTCCTAACTGATGCTACGACTCCTTGCTACGCCGGACCAGACGATGTGGAGTGTGATTTCTGTACTAGGAGAAAACACAAAGCCATTAAGTCCTGTCTAACATGCCTGGTTTCATATTGTGAAGTTCACATCCAGCCTCACTACGAAGTGCCTCGCCTAAGCAAGCACAAGCTAGTGAATGCCTCCTCACGGCTACAAGAGAAGATCTGCTCACAACACGACAGGATCATTGAGGTGTTTTGTCGCACAGATCAGAAGTTAATATGTATGCTCTGTTCAATGGACGACCACAACGAACACAAAACTGTCTCCGCTATAGCAGAACGAACTGAGAAGAAGGTTAGCACTCTCTCTCATTATTCGCCTAACTGAATTGAGTGAGAATAGTGATCAATCTGTATAAATAGTGATGGAAATTGATATTACCATTAATTTATAGACTTGCATTGCAAGCATGTTCTCCTGTGTGTGTGTGTGTGTGTGTGTGTGTGTGTGTGTGTGCCATGTGTATTGATAGTCTTGGTACACCTTTGTTTAAAGCCCCTAGCAGACATCCCCCCCTGCCCCAGGTGGAGGAATACACATCAATGGTCCACCATTTTGGGCCTGTGTGTGTTCCTTCATAGGAAGATCCCCTCCCACTCACATGCCCCCTTCCCCACATTGACCTGTAACAAACCAATGCTGACCCATGTAACCTCCCATGATTGACTGATATTTAACCTGTAACACTGTGGTGCCTCTTTAGTCTTTGCCTGCCTCTACCTGATGTTGGAATTGACTCCCTGCAGGAGCACCTTGAAATACACCTCCAGAAATCTTTGATTCGCCTCGTGGTCTTTTGTCTAATAGAATGTTGGCCTGAGATTTCCCATCAATAGTATTCTGCCAATACCCATCTTTTTATCTGTTGTAAATGTTGCCTTAAGCTATTGGATATTTGCCTGTGTACATTTATCCACAGAAAAAGTTGTTGGAGATGAAGAGGGATAACCAGAGGCAGATCCAGCAGAAGGAGAAGGAGGTGCTGGAGGTGAAACAAGCAAAGAAGTATCTGCAGGTGATCACTGATAAACATGACTGATGTAAACTGATGTTTTTTTGCACACCTCTCTTGCACACTGTTGTTTTTGCCCCCTAGCAACCCCAAAATGGCTGAATGCTGTGGGTTAAGAGTGTTTCTGGTACTTAATAATAATAAAAAGTAGTTCATTTTATTTGTAACGCACTTTTCTTTCAGAAGAATCTCAGAGTGCCAATCTCAGAGTACTTGTTTTTTTAGGTGTTGATTGGCTCTGCAAAAAGGCACTTGTCTGCATGCCAATGCGCTGAGGAATCCTTTGCGATGCTTGAAGATGAGCTGATATCAGTGCCTCTGTCTTGTTAACAGATGTCTGCACAGGTAGCTGTTGAGGACACAGAGGAGATCTTCAAGGACCTGATGATCTTCATGGAGAAAAAAAGGATTGAGGTAAAAATGTCAATCAGAGCTCAGGAGATGGCAGAGGTGAGACAAGCTGAAGGACTCCTGAAGCAGCTGGAGCTGGAGATCGCTAAGCTAAAGAACAGAGATGCTAAGATGGAGCAACTCCAGCCAATTGAGGACCCCATTGATTTCCTCCAGGTAACATCACTAGCCCTCTGGTCACCTACAGAGTCTTGACTCGCCATAATTAGATGGGTTCTATCAAAGTCCTTAGAGGCAAGTCTCGCCACTCAGCAGCCATCTTGGCAACGCCACTGGGCAGCTATTTCAGCCAATCAAGATCAGGCTCCTAACTAAATGAATGGGAGAGATCAGGCTCCCATCTAAATGAATGGGAGAGATCAGGCTCCTATCTAAATGAATGGGAGAGATCAGGCTCCCATCTAAATGAATGGGAGAGATCAGGCTCCTATCTAAATGAATGGGGAAAGATCCATTACTCCACATAGGCTGGTCAAACGGACATTAAGACTATCTATCAAGGTTGTATCAAGACTCTCTCTTTTCATATAAAAAACTATTGAAGTTGGGGCTTCCCTACCTACTCTTTTCTAAAGATCTTAAAGTTGCACTCTTGATGCATTCATCGGACCATGTAGGGACTGCAGGCTGTGTTACTCTGGGGCGGCAGAATGGCAAACCACAAATCTGACTGCAGGATATTAAATGTCCTGTCTAGTAAAACAACAGCACCCAATATCCTTTCCAAAAAATGATACAAAACCATTTCTACAACATGCTTGTAGTTGATGGTGTGTATGCCTCTATATATGATCAATGCTAGGCATAAAATGGTGTGCATGTTACACCTTTGGGATTTAAAACAAATGTTCTCAGTTCATGATGGCAGGTAACTTACTGAACAGGTACTGTTGGTCTGTGACCTGTCTGTTTGATCCCCTGTAGAGTTTCCAGTCACATCTCGCCTCATCTGTGGTGAAGAACCTTCCCAAGGTTACTTTTAAAACAAAGTTCTCCTTCAGCGAAGTGATGAAATCTGTCTCTCCTTGTCTGAGGGAGAAAACAAAAGAGTTCCACAAGGCAATTCACAAAGGTAGGTCTTCCTCCTGACATCATTGCTTCATGAGTATTCATCATTAAGAAAAATCTATTTAGGTCTGAAATCAAGACAGTTATGAAAAATAAGTTCCATTATTTATAGTCACCATTATTATTATTTTAAAACCCCTAGTTTGTAGACACAACTTCCCTGTAACCTACATTTCCAAACCTGATTCTGTTGTTTAAAGTCAAAAGTTCAATATATATGAAGTATATTGCACCATTTGACTAGCCTGACGATGTCATACTCATAATTCTAGTCAGAATATGAGTCTGATACCGCTCCGTTGGACTGTGATTATGGGGCGTGTTTCAACCGAACCAGGAAAAAAAATGCCTCTTCGCTCAATTGGATATATCTAGAACCAATCAGAGCAACGTAGTATGACCATAATGTAGACCATGGGGCCAGCTGATACATTAAACTTTTACCGGATCCCGTAGGAAGGACGGCAAAAACATCTTTTCGATCGACAAATGCCTTGATCGCGTTTCTCTGTTCCTCTTTCAAAATGAATGTGCTGTCAATGTCTTCTAAAACAGACTCGAATTTCCACATTTCAGCTCTCCAACGGCAGCCATGTTTGTTGAAAACGAATTCACCCCAAAAGCTCTTTGGTGACGTGGTTGATTACGTTAGGGTTGATCATCTGTCCATCATCGTATAAAGCCCGCCCTGACAATTTGATTGGTCTATCTATCTCCTCACAGATTTTTGTGAGGAGATAATTTCTCCCCAACGGAGCGACACCAGACCGAACTTCCCGACCAAAAAAATTGTGGGCGTGGCTAAATTCGTCTGGCATCCAGGCTACCATTTGACCGCAGCATTTACAGAATTGCAATATGGATTGAATCGGCAGCTAAATATTATTGAAATATATCGAATCGAGAGATCTGGCAATGTATGCCTCTATTCTTCATGTAGCAAGAGGCAACTGTATAAAGGCCTAAAATGCCCACTAGGTTGATGCTGTATTCATACTATAGACTAGAAAATAAGGATTAAACAATATTAAATCTACATGACTGAAGATTACTACCCAATATTACCATAAGGTTTATATGCATAAAATGTATTGTAAGGTATAAAACACAAACACACATTTGTATATATTTTACTGTTTATTCTATTTGTTTATTTTCCTTTCTTTTCTTTTGTGGATGTTATCTCACTCCGAAATCAACTATAGCCTACTGCCACATCAGTGTACAGAGGCTATACGCACTCCCAATGAAGGGTGTAGATAGGAACCAAAACATCTTATATCGCTGGTCCTAATGCAGAGACAAAGCACCATGAGTCATAATTATGTTGGCAACAATAATTTGAATTGGTAGCATTGGTTGACACATGTGTTTGTCTTAAATGGCGAAACATTCCATAACATTATTACTTTCTGCCAGGGTTGATTTGTGTTGCATATAACCACAAGGTGATATCACTGTATTTGCATATGTGGCCCTCAATTTATACAGACATATAGAGTGTTCTTCTCATCTACTGGGTGATGGCAGTTAGGAGAAGTTTTCCGTTATTCAGACATAACTGCCTAAGCTCCTTTTCTAGTTACAGGCTTCATGAAAGGGGACACGGTCAAACGGACGGTTCCTGAAGAACACTGCCGGTTTTACAGTAGCTACAGACATACTAATGGTGTCGTGACAGGTAAGGCCCTTATGGATCTACACCCATTACTATAAACACATGCTGATCTACACCCATTACTATAAACTAGTGCTGTCAGTTAAACGCGTTATTAACGGCGTTAACGCAAACCCATTTTAACGCCATCATTTTTTTATTAGATTAACGTTCTTTTTGGCCTCGCAAACTGCGTAGTAGGCTAAGGTTACGGTTTGAGTGAATGGTGAGCGCGATACGGCGAACTGGATGATAAAAAGCTTCTGAATGGAAAGTTTACTTTTAAAAGTTGTGTTGTGCAAAAGAAGCGAGCTTCACTGTCTAAAAATGTCAACAGGGAGCTGGCTGAAAGCAAAGAAGTAGTAGGCTTACCTTTTATTGGTAACCTAACTGTTACGGTTCATTTCTTCTGAAATAAGAGACCTGACTGCTATGTTCCCAGCAAACTTGAAAAAAAGAAAATATTAAGCCATGGTTTAACTGCACTATAGGCTGTCCTTGTTTACCTGAATTGTGCACTTTATAATTGTATTTTGTACCGCCCTGTTTGGCAATGTTGGTTTTCAATAAAATAAAACATTTGCATAAAGCAAGCCAATACACTTTTCAATGTTGATAAGGGCATCAAAATAAAAATAAAATGATGGAAAAAATAAATAAAGGGACATTTAGAATAGATCAAAAAATTGCGATTAATCGCAATTTAATTTTTAGTTAACTATGACATAAATGCGATTAATCGTGATTAAATATTTAAATCGTTTGACAGCACTACTATAAACACATGCTGATCTACACCCATTACTATAAAACAGATGCTGAATTACAAGTTTAAATGTGGCCTTTTAAAAATGTACTATATTGCTGTTTATTTTTCAATGAGTGTTTTTGTACACAGTCATTACCACTCATGAATAGCACTTAAATTACTGCAAGTAGCAATGACCCACAGCTACTCTTTTTGCAGCCATCACAGGGTCAGCTGTGACTGTGGACTTTCCAGACTATCCTGGCTGGAGCGGGAGTGCGTCTAAGATTGAGCTGGTGCTCTGATACACGTCATTACCTCACGATGGCTACCATTAATGATTACCTACATTACATTAGCCCTTACGACCCACCTGAACCACCCAGTCTTCCTGTGTAAATGCTTTGGTTAATACTCTATGTATATGTCTCTCTGGGTACAGAGCATCCTCTTTTCATTTTATGTTGTATAGACAGGTTTTTTTTTTATAGAGAACATTTTGAAATAATTTCAGTGTATTCACTAACTCTCATGTCTGTCTTTCCTAGAGCTCAATAACCTCAGTATTTTATTCCATTACATTTTAGTTTCTTATATAAAAGTGCATATCACCTTTGCAGTAGTACAACATAGGGGAACTTATTATCCTAACACACATATAACCTTTATGGCAATGGGGCTGTGATTATTATTTTTTTCTTCTCATGGATGTGTGCCTCAACAGGAATGTTGAATTATTAATAAATAAAATACTTTTACACTTTTAATGTGTCAGATGAATTGTTTGTTGCATGCACATTAGTTGTTTTAGTGATTGGAACATGGCAACATGACACTTCTACATGCACCTCTCCCAGTGCTCCCCACCCACCCCAGTGCTCCCCACCTCTCCCAGTGCTCCCCACCTCTCCCAGTGCTTCCCCACCTACCCCAGTGCTTCCCCCCTACCCCAGTGCTCCCCACCTCTCCCAGTGCTCCCCACCTACCCCAGTGCTTCCCATATACCACAGCACTTCCCACCTAACCCAGCATTTCCTACCTACCCTACTGCTTCCCACCTATACCAGTGCTTCCCACCTATACCAGCACTTCCCACCTATACCAGCACTTCCCACCTACCCCAGTGCTTCCCACCTATATCAATGCTTCCCACCTCTCCCAGTGCTTCCCACCTCTCCCAGCACTTCCTACCTACCCTACTGCTTCCCATGTACCACAGCACTTCCCACCTCCCCCAAGTGTGGGGTTACACCAAGGGGGGGAGGGGGGGGGGAGCAGGGTGAGGGTAAAATAACACAACGAGAACCCTAAACAAGGTTTGGTGTTAATTCATTTGAACCAACGAAAACCCTTAACAACCCTAAACTGGTCAACTTTGACTTACAGCATAGTAGCCTTTCACCAACCTATTTGGTGATTTAACTTCTAGCCTACTATGTATATGTACACATAAGGGGCTACTTTGTAGCCGATATGTTAGATGGGATAGCTAGCCTAATTAATACAACGGACATGCACCAAATATCAACTAACCCAAAGAATGGAATCTTACATAGCCAGTCATAAAACCATATTTGATCCAACCATATTTGATCTGTTTTAAACAAGAGGTCTGATGAAATGTTTGAAATAGTTGACTGACGGATTGATGGAATGAAATTGAAAATTGTTTCCACATTTGAACAATTAAACAATGTTGAGGAAAACCTTAATATTGTCATTTATCATTTAATGCCCACCTTGTCTGCTTTTGTCTGTGAAGGGGTTAGTGAATTACAGGTGCAGTGAAGTAGTACAATTGAAATGGCATCATAGCAATAACAAGACCAGATGATTAAAATAAGCTAAATGCCTTTCATTGATGAGGGAGAATGAGTTATGATTTGATTTCTGATGATTTATTTGTATTTAAATGGATTTCTCTTCAAGAGCCTTTCGTTTATCAATGACTTCATCATCACCTATTTTGTCTAGCCCCTGTCGCCATTGTGCTTGCTCTAAGAGGGTCCAGGCACTGGGCTCTGTTAAGCACCTTGAGACAATTGTATTGTTTTGGCGCTATATGAATACAATTAATTGAATTGAATTGAACATGTCTGTATTTTCCTGATGATTAACCTGCATATAGTAATTGGGTTGGACTCTAAGGACGAGTAGGAGGAAGTACAGATACCAGCTGCCATAGAGGTCTTATGAGGTCATATCCTGCTGGACTCTCTGTCAGTGTTTGTGTTTGGTGAGACCCTCAACCCAGACCCTACGTGTGCCTAGTCTAATGAATGCATTAGTCAAATATATGACTGATGAAAAGACAGCAGGTATGAAAACGGGTCAGGGGTGAAAAAGGTGAGAAGGATATTACCCCTCCAGGGGGGTCCGGGGGCATGCTCCCCCGTAAGAAAAAATGTAATATTACATATTTTAAAGCATCAATCTGATGCATTTTGAGAGGCTTTTTTTGCCGACCTGGGGAGAGCTGGAGAAACTTAACTTCAGCCATGAGTCCAAAATTATTATGGCCTCCTTACTAAGTATTATGCACTGATGTCACTGGGTCTAACATACAGTATAAGAGGCACAATGTGGTAAGGGCACCACAAATGGCTTAATGCATAGCCCCCACAAGAGATGGTGGACATGCTGTAACTTAACTTGTCTACTCTTCCATCATGATTGACAGCCAATACAATGTTATGTAATTCAGATTTTAATTAGGGCTGTCAATAGAGACAAAAAAATTAACTAATTAATCTCACATTTTGAAATGCATTAATCTAAATTAATCGCGATTAAAAGTTGGTTTGACTTCTAAAGACTAAATCTTATAAATTAACGAGTAATCACTTTCAGACAGCGTGTATTTTAGACACTGTTGTTTAATTGTATTTATTTATTTTTAACACAAAACTACACGCAGAACTGTTTTCAAAGAGGCTCAGGCCTATAACTCATAGCTATAAAGTGCCAGCCAGGTACAGACTGTGCGCCGCGCAGGGTAGATGTTAAAATGGAAGTATAGCCTAGCAGCTGCCAACATAATACGGACACTATCAGTGCCTAAAGTGGTCAGTTTGCCACTTATCTCCCATCTGTTTGAGACGTCGATGAATTCCTCTGCACAGTCCTCCGCTGTATTTCGCGAATGTTTTTTTTTTTTTTTTACTTCCAATGCAAAAGATCTCAACTTCCATACATTGTCAATAAAATGAACTGTGACACCCAGGTAATTGTCATTTCTGACTGACGTCCAGTTGTCACCAGTAAGGGCGACGCTGGCAGCTTGTTCGAGGAGCTGAATTTGTCGTGCTCTCTCGCCGTCATACAACGGTAAATCGTAAGAATTGTCCCCTGAAGCAATTCGAATCACTTCAGACAGCCCACCGTCCTCATCTATGTTGATGGGCCGACAGTCACCGGCAATCTAAACTGCGTAAGCGTTGGTAACCTTTTCACGGACTGGTCTAGTTATTTTCCTAGTGAAGTCGTGGATTGTGAGTTGGCGACCATCTAACCTGGGACTGCTTTCTGTCGGGTGCTTTGCATTAAGGTGATAGCTAAATTCAGCTTGACAAATGCTACATACAACTTTAGTTTTGTCGGTTGTTCCGTCATTTTCACTTTTAAACAGAAACTTTCCGCCCAACAATCCCTCTGCTCTCTCCATCTTCAACTATCGTCTCGGTCTCTCCTATTCCTGACTGCAGGCACGCGGCGGTTTCGTGTCATGTGTCAATGCACATCGGAAGTAAACAAAGTTGCGTTAACTGCCTTAAAATATTTTATCGCATTAATCTCGGCCACAATAATCTCATAGATTAACGCGTTATCTTTGACAGCCCAATTTTAATACATTTTATTGGCAAAGATAACAATTTACATTACAGTTCGTAATACTCTCAGAACCAGATCATTTTTTCTTCTTTGCCTGAACGACCAGTGTCTTCATGGCCCGCTTTCGCTGTTTTGCCATGTCTCAGCCTCGACCTTTTCTCTTCTTCAGCAGGCGTGCTTTCAGCTTCTGAAGGTGGTCTGCACTGGTGATGCAAGGCAACTTCGCGTTAATATTTCCATGCACTAGCGCTCCCTTCTGGCACGCGCACCTGTTCGCAATTCACTGAATCTCGCGCTCCCTTCTGGCACGCGCACCTGTTCGTAGTTCACCCCCCCCCCCCAAAAAAAAATTCTCATCGAATCTACACGATTCACGTAGGTCACCTATTTTGGTTTCAAAACGGCGAATTTCGCCGAAAGGTGAGGGATTTTCATGCCTGAGACAGCCAACTGCTTCACATGGGAAACAAAATGCTGGATGTTTACTTGAAATACATTTAATATCTTCACAACAGTTCAAACCATTAAAGACAATCAAAGACATACTCATGAACTGAGCAGGCATGTCATCGGATCTGCTAACTGAAAGCCACAGCACCCCCGTCAGTAAGTGCTCTTGACCGTGCTCCTCCCTGCATGCTCTTCCCATAGGAAATAATAACCTGGACTTCTGATCTTTTCCTATGGAACAAATTACCCAATACAGTCCATACACATGAGTCAGCATAGGCATACATAAGGGAGGTTATAAACCTGCACTTTGGATTTAACCAGAGAAGGGGCAGAACATGTTTTTATAGGCCATGGGTGCGTAAAGGGTTATCATATGAATTGTTTTTCTTTCGTAATATGTTATATATTTGATAATTTCTTAAATGGGTTTGCCTTGAATGTCCAGTTGTGGGATACCATGTTTCTTAATAACACAATAGTTTTTTAAATGAATTAGGGAATTTCTAGACTTCTGCAATGTTGCCCTGTGCCTTTAAGGCCAGTGTGCGCACATAACCAGGAAGAAACACAAACACTCCCACTTCTGGTGAAACGAAACCTATTTAGCTTTCCTTGTAGCCAGCACGTGTGTGCCTGTGTGGTAGGTGAAATGGCCAGTGCTTCAGTGTTTCAGGATGAGTTCTGTTGTCCTATCTGTCTGGATCTGATGAAGGATCCGGTGACTGTTACCTGTGGACACAGTTTCTGTTTGAACTGTATTACGGGGTGCTGGGATCAGGAAGACCATAAGGGTGTTTACAGCTGCCCCCAGTGCAGAGAGACCTTCACTCCTAGACCTGTTATTCGCAGAAACACATTGCTGGCTGATGTTGTGGAGAAACTGAAGAAGACAGAAGTCCAGTCTGAAGACACGTCTCCTTCCAACGCCGGACCCGACGATGTGGAGTGTGATTTCTGCACTGGGAGAAAACACAAAGCCATCAAGTCGTGTCTAACATGCATGGGCTCTTACTGTGAGGTTCACATCCAATCTCATTATCAAGTGGCCTGTCTGAAAAAGCACAAGCTAGTGAACGCCTCCTCACGGCTACAAGAGAAGCTCTGCTCACAACACGACAGAATCATTGAGGTGTTTTGTCGCACAGATCAGAAGTTAATATGTATGCTCTGTTCAATGGATGACCACAACGGACACAAAATTGTTTCCGCTATAGCAGAACGAACTGAGAAGCAGGTTGGTTCTCCCTCTCCTCCCTCTCCCCTCCTTCTCTCTCTCTCTCTCTCTCTCTCATTGTTTGCTTAACTGAATTGAAAAGAGTGAGAATAGTGATCAATCTGTATAAATTGTCAGTATTCTGTCAATACCCATCTTTGTATCTGTTGTAAATGTTGCCTAAAGGTATTGGATATTTGCCTGTGTACATTTATCAACAGAAAGAGTTGTTGGTGATGAAGAAGGATAACCAAAAGTGGATCCAGCAGAAGGAGAAGGAGGTGGAGGAGGTGAAAGGGGCTTTGAAGTCTCTGCAGGTGATCACTGATAAACATGACTGATGTAAACTGTGTGTTCCTCCCAGCAACCCCAGTATGTCTGAACCCTTTGGGTAGGAGTTGGGTTCTGTAGAATTGGTTTATTTTTTGAATTTCAGTTTTCACATTTCGTCAGTTCAGTTTATTTCCCTTCTGGTGCGTTTTAGGTTTGTCTTGCTCTGCACAGACGATACAAGCATAGACACACACATCTTTGCAGGTCTACGGCCTAAGAATTTTCTTTTTTAAACAGTGATTGAAAATGTGCTAATATGAGTGCTCCTGTCTTGTTAACAGGCCTCTGCACAAAAAGCTGATGAGGACACAGAGAGGATATTCACGGAGCTGATCAGCTTCTTGGAGAAAAAACGCTCTGAGGTGAAAGAGTCGATCAGAGCTCAGGAGAAGGCAGAGGTGAGTCGAGCTGAAGGACTCCTGAAGCAGCTGGAGCTGGAGATCGCTAAGCTAAAGAACAGATATGCTGAGATGGAGCAACTCCAGCCAATTGAGGACCCCATTGATTTCCTTCAGGTAACACTACTAGCCCTCTGGTCACCTACAGAGAGTCTTGACTCACCCTAATTAGATGGGTTCTGTCAAGACCCTCTCTTGTCATCATACAGAAAAGACCTCGAAGTAGAGGCATCCAGACCTATTCTTTGTAACTTACAGTCCCCTACAGAGTTAATGTGCACCAAACCCAACACACCTGATGCTTCTCATCAGCCATTTAAGGACAGCAGGGTCACGTGTGTTTCTTTGGGATTGCTTGATGGCAGCCCACACAACACAGTGTGATGCTACACCTGCCTAAAATGGCACATACAGAGCTGAACTACAGTGCTTTATTTAGGAGAGATAGTAATCATTCACTCCAAAATGCATCTCAACATCTATGAAATATATCAAAATAATTGTTTTAAGTGTTAAATAATTTCCTGCCCTGCCAATGGTTTAAAAATCTCACATTTTGTCCATAAATCAGTTATATGAACAATTTCCCCCAAATAATTTATGTTTATGGTGTGCATGTATCCATTTCTGGAAAATGTTGGGTGTGTGTGTTTTAGGATTGATAGTAAAACCCACAACCCTTCACCTCTGAGACCAATGGTCTAGATAGCACCTTTTTATCTAGTCCTCACGGCCTATGATCCGTCTATTTGATCCCCTGTAGAGTTTCCAGTCACACCTCACCTCCTCACCTGCGGCTAAGAACCTTCCCAAGATTACTTTTGACACAAAGTTCTCCTTCAGCGAAGTGATGAAATCAGTGTCTCCGTCTCTAAATGAGAAAACAAAACAGTTCCTCCAGAACATATTTAAAGGTAGGCTTCTTCAAGATGACATGTAACAAGCCTGAGAGGACCCTTTTATGCTCATTTTCAATGTTCATGATTTTATTATCTCCTCTCTTCTGGAGTAAGGCCTGGTTTGCTGCTTTGATATTCTCAGATGTTTTCTGGGATATAACTATTAAAGGGGACCTCTTATGTTTATTTTCAGTGTTTAGGATTTAACTTTTGGGTAAAATGTGCTTCAATGTTTCCAAAAACCTTATTTTTCTCTGAAACACTCTGTTAGAGCTCATGTGTCTTTAAGCCACCCTCTCGACGAGCCCGGTGTGCTCTGATTGGTCAGCTCACCCATTCTGTTCTGATTGGTCAACTGCCAGTGAGGTTGAAGAGAACTTCATGCCCGTTGCAATACAGCATAAAACTGAAGTGAAAATGACCTGACATTTGATGATTTCCAAAGCAAAGTACTGCTTGAAAATGATGCAAATCATTTGTTTGATAATAAATTATCCGAAGGTTATGATTGAAAACGATTTTGATTAATTAGATTGAACTCTCTTTTTTTAAGTTTTGTTTTTGGGCTTTTGCCTTTATTCAGATAGGGCGGTGAAGGCCTTTATTCAGATAGGACAGTAAGTATCCGTCTCCGTCAATCCGTCAATACATCGCTATTTACCTTGTGGGTAGTAGCATGCTAACATTAGATAGCTGGTTCAGACACCTCGCAAATCCCCTCAGACGTATTTTTCAGTTACAATAACAGGGTTTTTATATTGTAGTCTATTTCTCTGTAACTTTAAAAAAATCTAAGCAAAAAAAAGTCAAACAAACAACTTTTAGGTATAAGTACGACCATCTACGGAGTTTTTTTTTTTTTTAGCTTTGCGCTCCTGAGACGTGAGCATAAACGAGATCTGATTGGCTAGCGCCTGTGCTGACGTATTTGCATGAAAGGCGATTTGATTGGCTGACGAAAGCGTTGCCTCTCAAAAAGTTGAACATTTTTCAACTTTCGCCCCATGAAATGCAAGCAACGCAATGGAACCCAGCGGAACCCAACGGAACCCAAAAGAGGCACAATTCAGTTCGGCAACGGATGACGTCACCCCATTCAAAGTGAACAACAATATCAGTCAACGATAACCGTTTAACGCATTGCAACGGACACGTATGAGCTTGGCATGAAACACTTCCTTTTTTTAAACATGATGGGGGGGGGGGGGAGTTGAATGTGGTGCCAGAATCTGAACAGATAATGGTGATGAGGAACAGGTGAGGCATGACTATGACCAGCATCCTAGGAGTAGGTGACAGCAATATGGAGAAGTTTTCTGTTATTCAGACATTAGTCACACATAGCTTCCTCTGCTCCTTTCATAGTCACGGGCTTAATGAAGGGGGACAAGGTCAAACTGAAGACTCCTCAGACCGTTGGCAAGACTTTACAATGTAATCATCACAATGGATTAGTGTACATCAAACACAAGTATAACATCACTGTCAGTGGTGTGGGTGAGGTAACAGGTAAGAACCTTATGGATTTACACTCACTTACATCACTTTCACTGCATGCAGAAGTACTGATGTAAATGATTCATGTGGAAAATATAACAAGAAATACATTTGCATTCTATTTCCATGAGAATTTGTAGAATAAGAAACGTATTACCAATCGTATACAGTACTACTATCGTGTTATATAAATAACAAATGGATTCTCTTAGGTTTTACAGGGCCCGATACTGTGACCGTTAACTTTCCTGAGCTGCCTGGTTGGCAGGGGAGTTCTTCTCTGCTGGAACTGGTATTTGCAATAAAGAAAGAGCCATGATCATGATGAAGATTATTATGATCTCTTACATATTTACTTCCCCTTACGTTCATTTTGGACCGACCAAAACCACCCTAGATGTCCCTCTATGCAAATGATCTGCTGATGCTCTATGCAAATACATTTGACATTTGACCTTTATTTTATGCAACATTATGAACAGCTGCAAAGATCACATCTTGAAATCATTCATGAATCGATTTCCTCGCTCTTCTTTCTGCCTTTGTTAGCGTGTAACAATCTCCATATTATGATCTATTAATAGTGTATGCCACTTTTGCAGTGTCACAGTAGAGTGGAATTTATTAACACAATGCAGCTTATATGTCAATGCGGCAATGCCTTTGTTTCTTGTTCATTAAGTTTAATCCAAAGAAGAATGACGACCTGTTAATCAGTTAAAGACTTAAGATGTTCTTTGAATTCATTTTGTTGTCATGTAAGGGTAGGTGCAAAGTAATGCACATTATACGGTATATCACGGTTTTATCAGTGCCGATGTTGGAGTATATTTCACCTTGAGGCTTTATGAATAAACAAATGAATGTATTAATTAATGTTTGTTCATGTTGTCTTTTACTTGAGTGTCATCAAGAAATGATAGAGGATCAGATGGAGAGACACGAGGGGGCTTTAGGGTCTACGGTACAAGGGGGTGTGTGTGTGTTTGTGTGTGTGTGTGTGTGTGTGCCTGTTATTGGGTGCTGTGTGTGCATGTGTGTCAGCCTGAAACGGCTTAGGAACGTCTCAGCCAACAGAAGGAGGATATTTTATTTTAGTACCACCTAGACAAGGAATCATGAATTAGTGTGACTAGTCATCACGATCATGGCATGGACATGGTCCTTTCTCAGCGATGGAAGATAGCAATATGTTGGTCACAGGTCGTAGCAACAGTGATAGGAAATGCATTTGATTTGTTGGTTCAGTTCCCATCTGAAACAAAGACTAGGAGATATCATAATAGGTTAGTGGTGCGGGTGAATATTTGAGATACTCCCCCCGACTGCTTTTTTGTGTACGTCTTGCTGACTATGTCTGCCGGCATGATGAAAAAAAAGAAGACGCCTGGTTGTATCTTAAGTAATTAAGTAATAGTAATAACTTCTGTGTCTCAAACACACAGGTAAAAGCATTTATTGTCAAATTACACAGTATACTATTAATACATTGGTGTTACTCTTGGTGTTTAGAAGTCAGTTCTGCTGTAATTTAGCTAGTTAATTAGTTAGTTTAAGACCATTGGTAGTCACTAAACTACAGAGCTGAGATGGAGAAACTTGGAGAAACCAATTTTCACAAGGTAACACTTAAAGGCATCTGCAGAGGATGTTAGCTCTCAAATATTCCCTGCTGGGTGGCAGATATTAAGAACCTCTAGAACCTCCTTCAGTCGTAATTGTAATAATATAGCGGGGTCTAATAGCAGCTTGTGTGTGTTATCGGCTACGTTCGCGTAGTCATGTCTATCTAATCCAATCTAATTCAGTTGTAATTGTAGCAGAACCCTTGACATAAGGGCTTCAGGGCCCAGTTAGATGGGAGATATTAAGAACCTCTAAATGTTCTTCAGTCATAATTGTAGCAGAACCCTAGATAAGGGCTTCAGGGCCCGCTCTCTGTCCCATACGGTCCCCTGTAGGGTTTGGGTTTGTATGTGAAACCGGGGTTGTTACATTAGTTTGATTAAATCAGTCTCATAAAATGTAATAATCATTCATTTTAGTATTTAATATTTTATAATTAAATTACTATAATAATGGAAAACTCTAGCTGTACCACTATGCTACAGTCTTAGTATGGTATTACAATACTAACGTATTACAATCTCAATACAAGTCTATAACACTTCATGAAAACAACTAGACAAGTGAAGGCAATCAGAGTATTTGGTTGGCGGAAAATGGCTTTCAGTGGAATATTGGAACAATAACAGGCAAGACAATTGTTTAAGTCTAAAATAAACAATTTATTAAAAGTAACAAACAGTAATTCATGGCTAATATTAAATCAGGTATAATCACATAAACACTGGAGTAAAACAATTGAACAAGGCACAAAGTGGAATTGGGAAGTTGGGTAGTGAGGTAGTCTGTTTCAGGAATGCAGAGGAGGATGCGTTAGCTTCCTCGTCTCTGTCTGTGTGTGTGTGGGTGTGTGTGTGTGAGTGGGTGCGTGCGTGTGTGAGCGGGTGCGTGTGTGGGTATGCGAAGTTGCGAGTAAACGCGGTCGTGTGCTCAATGGAGAGATGGGGGAAGTGAGAGAGGCTATGCGCAAGCGCACAGGCGATAGATGCTGTGTGCGTGAAGTAAAGAGTGCATCAGGCCCCAACTAGATGGAGAATGGTCACCGGATGCTGCTGCAGGTCCGAGACCTGAACTCTATGTTTCTTAGGCACCAATTTAGTTGGGGGGAGGTGCACAGAGTAAAGAATGCCTGAACAAAGGATTCTTGCCTTAAGGACTAAATCCAAGCTAGGCCTTAATTCAATACAAGATATTTAACAACACTGAAATCGCGATGTATGCGTGTATATGTTCAGGTGGTGATGTAAAGGGAGTTAGAGAGAGAGAGAGAGAGAGAGAGAGAGAGAGAGAGAGAGAGAGGGTGCATGCACAATCTATCTAACAAATAGCAAAAAGAACCAAGCAAGATTATCAGCGGTCAAGGACCGTGTAGACTGTGAATTTCAGATTGCATTTAGATCTTAATGAAATAAAATAACCACACTTCTCACATAGATTAAAACATACGTATAAAACTAAATTCTACCCAGATATTAGCCTTACTTGGATCGCTCTTGAATGGCGACCAAGATGTTTTCTGCAGGACTTCCGATGAGCAGCGTGGGACGCAGATTCGTGGAAGTTGCCAGGACCTTCTTAGCTCGTCAGCTGAAACTCGGGACGGCCTGGTGGTCGTTGAGGAGTCTCGAAGGGAATGAAAGTTCTTTTCGTCGACTGTGAATGGATGAGGAGGGAACCGGTAGTACTATCGATGTAAACTCAGGTTGCAATTAAACGATTTCAAGTAGATTGGAACTTTGATCAGAAGTTCTATGGGCTACGTGTCGTCGTGTCGTCCTTTGTCCTGATGAGAATTCTTCTGTAGAGTCTGGTATCTCTATTTGTGAATGGAATTCACTGCTGCAAAAACCACCGCGAGAGAGAAAGAAATTCTGGTTTGCTGCTGCTTTAAAGGGAAAAATGCGTCACCCTTTTTTATTACCTTGTTGCGACCAATGCTGAGTCAATGAAATGTAGATAAGGAATAAAGGTGATAAGGGGACTCTGAGTAATGTAGTCTATGGTGGGACCACCTACAGGTTCAAGCCTCACCTATCAGACCCGACGGCTCTCTTCAGGCCCTTCAGGAACACCAGGGTCAGGTGTGCTTCTTTTGGGTTGCTGTTGAACTCTGCTGCTGATGCCACTTCCTCCAGTGCACTGTCGTAAACACCTAGAACATTAGAACACCTAAAACATTAGAATCGGAGCAGTAAAGGAACATTCTAGATCCAAATAAATTAATACTCCACCCAAAAAGGATTGCACCCTCATGACATACTCAAGTGCCAACTTTGACACAGACAGCTGAGTGGTCTGCCATTCCTGGCATGTGCATGAAAGCACCATCTCACATCATTCCCAACATCTGCTCTCTCACATCATTCACAACATCTGCTCTTTCACATCATTCCCAACATCTGCTCTCTCACATCATTCCCAACATCTGTTCAAATGAACTATATCACATCATTCCCAACATCTGTTCAAATGAACTATATCACATAATTCCCAACATCTATTCAAATAAACTATATAACTTAATTCCCCAAATCTGTTCAAATTAACTATATCGGTACTATAAAATAGGGGGATATTTGATTGGATGAATCCCAAAAGGATCTGTATGAAGGTTGAATGAATAGGTGCCAATCGCCACAGATTGTCCGTTAAGAACAGATGATGTCAAAATCCCAATGACAAAGTAAGAACTGGATTTATTTCCACACATACACTCTCAAGACATGAATGGCAGGATGAATATGGAACGACTGTTGATAGACATGAATAGGATGACAATGATAGAATGATCCGTGAATATTGACTAGGATGAACCGTGGTTTCTACAGAAATGATAAATAACAAAGACGTACAAATATGAACAATTATATACAACAAAGATGAATATAGTATATACACGATGAATATTACAGCTATGATATGAGTATGGATCTGTCCCTTTAATGCCGTGCCGCGTAACGGTGAACATTCCATTATCTCCGTTACCAGCGGTAACTCGTTAAAGTAGCAGTAACAGAGTGAAATATGAATGCTACGGATGATAATGATAAAAGTAACTAACAGATACTATCTACAATGATACTGACAGACTAAATCGCTAAATGACACATAACAACTGAACACTCACTATCTTAATGACGCACGGCAAGAACGAACGTGAATGGCTCTGATCTTTGAATCGTCCGATGAACTTCTGATGGCTGATGCTCCTCTCCAGCTTTGCTTGACCAACAACTGGACAGAGGTGGGTTAGACTTATATAGGGGAGAGGGGGGATGAAGTTGAGCCATGAAACCGGACTTGGGGTAGCCAATGACTTTCAGAGCATTAGCTTTGCATCTGCAGCCCATGCATCCCTATGGAACTCTAGGATCAACTGATTGGGTGCCCTCTCTGTGGTCCCCAAACTCGTGAGTGGCCTGCGCAACGGGGTGCACAGCTGGATGCCGCTGGTAGAGGCAGCCTTTTGAACAAGTACAATGTTGGCTGTGCATTGAGTAAACAAGTTGCACATTTTAGGATTCACATTAAAGGCATTAATGCTTCATCTGAGCACATTTCTTTTCTTCTTGTTTCCCCAACCTCCTTGTGTGCTTTTTCCCTTGTGACTTACCTCGGGTCCTGATCCTTAGGCGGTGTGGTAGGTGAACCTCTCTTTTAGTGTGTGCATGTGTGCCTGTGTGGTAGGTGAAACCCTTTTTTAGTCTGTGCATGTGTCCCTGTGTGGTAGGTGAAACTCTCTTTTAGTCTGTGTATGTGTGTCTGTGTGGTAGGTGAAACGCTCTTTTAGTCTGTGCATGTGTGCCTGTGTGGTAGGTGAAACTCTTTCTTTTAGTCTGTGTATGTGTGACTGTGTGGGAGGTGAATGATTACCCTGCATATAGTAATTGGGTTGGACTGTAAGGACGATTAGGAGGAAGTACAGATACCAGCTGCCATAGAGGTCTTATGAGTAGGGTTGGGTACCGAGAACCGGTACCAATATGGAACCGGTTCCAATACAACCGGTACCTACCCGGACCGAAATGCAACGCAGATTTCGGTGCTTCGTTTCGGTGCCTGAGCCAATTGAAAACGGTTGCTAGGCAGATTCCGCGGGGCACATGTAAAACTGCCCCAGCTCCCAATGTAAACTTTGTCCTGTGTCGCTCACGCTCATTGGTGTTTTCATAGCAACAGTCTTATGACAGTGAAGAGCATGCAGCATTTCACAGAGCAAGCACAAACAGAACTAGCCATCAACCTTTTAACAGAGAAAATACTGAAAGGTAAACGGTCAAAAGTGTGGCTGTATTTCGCACCAAAATATTCAAACATCGCGACGTGCAGCAAATGCAACAAAACAATTGCGTGAAAAGAGTGGAGAGAAGGCAAAGAGTCAACGGCAGATCAGCAACCGAAGACTAAAAAATAAACGGAGATGACAGCTATACTTAACCTACGGTAGTCTCTTAAAGGGGCAGTACACATTTTCTCGTACTCAGTGTGTTCAAGTAACAAGATTAACTATAAACAAGATAGAAAAGATAGGTATAAACAAATCATAAAATGGTAAAATTTCATGAAATAAATGCAAACAAAATAATACATTTTTGACTCCAAAGGCAAATATGCTCATATTTTTGCAAAAGAAGTTTGAAGCTGTTTTTTGTATTTATTTATATTTATTTAAGTATACTATAAACTGTTGTTTACAGTTAATATAATGTTCATAGTTTGAAGTTAAAAAGTTTGAAGCCAAGTGTTTTGTATGTATTTATATTTATAATATACTTTAAACAGTTAATATATTGTTCAATTTGAAGAAAAAAAATTGAATTGAACAAAAGAATTGCTTGAAGTATTGAAGCTGTAGTGTGTGTACAGAGTGTGTGTGTGTGTGTGTGTGTTTTGTATTTATTTGTATTTATTTAAGTATAGTCTAAACTTTTGTTAACAGTTCATATATTATTTAAGTTTTAAGTTAAAAGGTGTTTTGTATTTATTTATATATATAATCTACTTTAAACAGTTCATATATTTGGCAATAAAGCCTTTCTTAAATGTCGTCAATCGTAAACATTTTTTTATTTTTTATAAAAGTATCGGTTCCGGCACCGTTTAGGCACCGGTATCGTTTTAAAAGTATCGGTTATGTACCGGTATCGGATAAAAACCAAACGATACCCATCCCTACTTATGAGGTCATATCCTGCTGGACTCTCTGTCAGTGTTTGTGTTTGGTGAGACCCTCTACCCAGACCCTACGTGTGCCTAGTCTAATGAATGCATTAGTCACATATATGACTGATGAAAAGACAGCCCACCGCTTCACATGGAAAACAAAATGCTGGATGTTTACTTGAAAGACATTTAATATCTTCAGTTCAGTTCAAACCATTAAAGGCGATCACTATGCATACATACTCATGAACTGAGCAGGCATGTCATTGGATCTGCTAACTGAAAGCCACAGCACCCCAGTCAGTAAGTGCTCTTGACCGTGCTCCTCCCTGCATGCTCTTCCCATAGGAAATAATAACCTGGACTTCTGACCTTTTCCTATGGAACAAATTACCCAATACAGTCCATACACATGAGTCAGCATAGGCATACATAAGGCATACATAAGGGAGGTTATAAACCTGCACTTTGGAATTAACCAGAGAAGGGGCAGAACATGTTTTTATAGTCCATGGGTGACTTAAGGCTGATTACATGAATTGTTTTTCTTTTGTAACATTATTAACATATTTTGTAATATGTTACATGTTTGATAACTTCATAAATGGGGTTGGCTTGAATGTCTTGTTGTGGGAAACCATGTCTCTTAATAACACAATCGTTTTCTGAAATGAATTAGGGAACTTCTAGACTTCTGCAATATTGCCCTGTGCCTTTAAGGCCAGTGTGCACACATAACCAGGAAGAAACACAAACACTCCCACTTCTGGTGAAACGAAACCTTTTTCACTTTCCTTGTAGCCAGAACGTGTGTGCCTGTGTGGTAGGTGAAATGGCCAGTGCTTCAGTGTTTCAGGATGAGTTCTGCTGTCCTATCTGTCTGGATCTGCTGACAGACCCGGTGACTGTTAACTGTGGACACAGTTTCTGTTTGAAGTGTATTACAGGGTGCTGGGATCGGGAAAACGATAAGGGTGTTTACAGCTGCCCCCAGTGCAGAGAAACCTTCACTCCTAGACCAGTTATTCGCAGAAACACATTGCTGGCTGATGTTGTGGAGAAGCTGAAGAAGACAGAAGTCCAGTCTGATGCCACGACTCCTTGCTACGCCGGACCAGACGATGTGGAGTGTGATTTCTGTACTGGGAGAAAACACAAAGCCATCAAGTCGTGTCTAACATGCATGGGCTCTTACTGTGAGGTTCACATCCAGCCTCACAATGAGGTGGCCTGTCTGAAAAAGCACAAGATAGTGAACGCCTCCTCACGGCTACAAGAGAAGATCTGCTCACAACACGGCAAGATCATTGAGGTGTTTTGTCGCACAGATGAGAAGCTGATCTGTATTCTCTGTTCAATGGACGACCACAACGGACACAAAATTGTTTCCGCTATAGCAGAACGAACTGAGAAGCAGGTTGGTTCTCTCTCTCTCATTGTTTGCTTGATTGAATTGAATAGAGTGAGAATAGTGATCAATATGTATAAATTGTCAATATTCTGCCAATACCCATCTATTTATCTGTTGTAAAAGTTGCCTAAAGCTGTTGGACAGGGGCGTCTTGTCCATAAGGACGATTGGGGCGACGCACTGCCTAGGGGGAAAAAAAAAGAAAAGAAAAAAAACCTCCTGATGTATAAACGCAATATCCTTGTAAGTCGCGTAAATTACTTTGTAAATGTAAATTTAAATATAAATGTAAATTTAAATGTAATAATTTTTTTCTGGCGGATTCTACCACTAGACCGTCTGATCTGACTCTGTATGTCATTGTTCGAATCACAGTCGTAACAGTCGTTCAGTCAGCCTAAAGTCGTGCTTCAAATGGCCCTGCCCCTCCTGGGGCGATTTGGGGCGAAATGAAAATCGCCCCAGACCTCTCCCATTGACTCCATGTTAAATGCATTTTTTTTCACAAAACAGAGCTCTCAATGCATTCTCTATGGCTTCCGGGAGGGCTCGCCCCTCCATGTCGTGTCATAAGTAATGGATGTAAAAGCCTATACGAACGTCATACAGCTGCCCTGTTCAGTGCAATAACTCGATTCGCTCTTTGACAGAAACTCCTTTTTTAGTCGGCGTACTAATGAAGATAAATTGACAACAAAACAATTAGGACCTCCTAGACCAAATGTATCCATTCAACAGGTTTCTACAAAGGGAGGGAAATTCTACATCCAATAATTGGAACGAAAGAAAATCGCGGTCGTGAAGTGGCTAACGCGGTCTGTATTTCATATACCACTGTCACTTTTCATAGGTTTCACAGTGTGTTTCGCAGTTCGCTTCTTGCACTAACACTGAATAATTTTTTATGTGATGACTTATTTTGCTTTTGTAAGCCAATACTTTCAAGATCAGTCAATAAATATTGTTGGTTTTGACTTATGTTACCCCTTCGTTATGATGTTACTGGACATATCATGTGTCCTGTTAAGCTATGTTACATCATACAACATTTGAGACACGTGGATAATGAAAAAGTGGAATAATTTAATGTGGAGCCACATCATGTTTGCTTATGAAGGCTCCTGGATGCAACTTTCTTCCATAGCTTTCCACCTGTAACTTGCTACTCTAGCTATGTAGCAAGAAGGGACATATTACTGTTGTGTGCTGCCAATAGTGGACAAAAAGGTATTGCTGTATGAGTTAATCAGCTAACTTAATGTACCTACTGAATGGGTCGCCTTAATCATTATCAAAAAAATTGCCCCCCCTGAGAATATTTTCAGGAGCCGCTACTGCTATTGGATATTTGCCTGTGTACATTTATCCACAGAAAGAGTTGTTGGAGATGAAGAAGGAGAACCAGAAGTGGATCCAGCAGAAGGAGAAGGAGGTGGAGGAGGTGAAAGGGGATTTGAAGTCTCTGCAGGTGATCACTGATAAACATGACTGATGTAACCTGTTTGTTCTCCCCAGCAACCCCAGTATGTCTGAACCCTTTGGGTAGGAGTTGGGTTCTGTAGAATTGGTTTATTTTTGAATTTCAGTTTTTGCATTTCGTCAGTTCAGTTTCTTTCCCTTCTGGTGTGTTTTAGGTCTGTCTTACTCTGCACAGACGATACAGGCAGAGACACACTTCTTTGCAGGTCTACGACCTAAGAATTTTCTTTTTTAAACAGTGATTGAAAATGAGCTGATATGAGTGCTCCTGTCTTGTTAACAGGCCTCTGCACATAAAGCTCTTAAGGACACAGAGAGGATCTTCAAGGAGCTGATCAGCTTCATGGAGAAAAAAAGCTCTGAGGCGAAAGAGTCGATCAGAGCTCAGGAGAAGGCAGAGGTGAGTCGAGCTGAAGGACTCCTGAAGCAGCTGGAGCTGGAGATCGCTACGCTAAAGAACAGAGATGCTAAGATGGAGCAACTCCAGCCAATTGAGGACCCCATTGATTTCCTTCAGGTAACACTACTAGCCCTCTGGTCACCTACAGAGAGTCTTGACTTGCCATAATTAGATGGGTTCTATCAAGACCCTCTTTTGTCATCATACAGAAAAGCCCACCCAACACAGTGTGAAGCTACACCTGCCTAAAATGGCACATACAGAGCTGAACTACAGTGCTGTATTTAGGAGAGATAGTAATCATTCGTTCTAAAATGCATCTCAGCATCTATGAAATATATACAAAAAACAAATTCTGCATGCAGTTTTAAATACTTTCCTGTCTTGCCAATGGTTTCAAAATCTCTAATGTTGTCCATAAATCAGTTATCTGAACAATTTCCCGAAAATAGTTGATGTTTATGGTGTGCATGTATCCATTTCTGGAAAATGTTGGGTGTGTGTGTTTTAGGATTTATAGTAAAACCCACAACCCTTCACCTCTTAGACCAATGGTCTAGATAGCACCTTTTTATCTCGTCCTCATGGCCTATGATCTCTGTTTGATCCCCTGTAGAGTTTCCAGTCACACTTCACCTCCTCACCTGTGGCTAAGAACCTTCCCACTTTTAATCCACCCGGCAGGAACAAGATGAAATCAGTGCCTTTCCTTCTGAGAAAAGAGAAACCAAAACAGCTCTCTCTCAGTGACTTGATGAAATCAGTGTCTCCGTCTCTGAAAGAGAAATCAAAACAGTTCTCTCTCAGTGACATGACAAAATCAGTGTCTCCGTCTCTGAAAGAGAAACCAAAACAGTTCTCTCTCAGTGACATGACGAAATCAGTGTCTCCGTCTCTGAAAGAGAAACCAAAACAGTTCTCTTTCAGTCCCGTAATGAAATCAGTGTCTCCGTCTCTGAAAGAGAAAACAAAACAGTTCTCCTTCAGTGAAGTGATGAAATCAGTGTCTCCGTCTCTGAAGGAGAAAACAAAACAGTTCCTCCTGGACATACTTAGAGGTAAGCATCTTCAAAACGACATGTAACAAGCCTGTAAAGCCGAAACTAGGACCTAGAAGCAGAGACCCAAGAGGGCTGGGAAGGATATTTTAAAGATAACCTACATTTTCAATGTTCCTAATTTTCTTATTATGAGTAAGGCCTGGTTCGCTGCTTTGATATTCTCCAATGTTTTCTAGGATATAACTATACTGTAACTTAAAGGGGACCTCTTATGCTCATTTTCAGTGTTTAGAATTTTATTTTTGGGTAAAATGTGCTTCAATGCTTCCAAAAACAATTTTTTTCTCTGAAACACTCAGAGACTATTAGAGCTCGTGTGGCTTTAAGCTTCCCTCCCGAAGAGCCCGGTTTGATCTGATTGATCAGCTCTACCATTCTGACCTCATTGGTCAACTGCCAGAGAGGTTGAAGAGACCTTAATGCCTGCGCAATACAGCACAAAACTGAAGTGAATATTACATTTGATGATGTCCAAAGTAAAGTAGTGCTTGAACATTATGCAAAATTATTTGTTTGATAATAAATTATCCGAAGGTTATGATTTAAAAATATTTAGATTGATTTTGAGTTGTTTCTTTTATAGGCCAGGCAAATTAACTAATTTTGGAGCCAAAAATAGAATTAATTGTGAAAGAATTACAAAAATGTTTACTTTTCATGGGTACTTTCATTGTGTAAAACAAAAATTTTGAGGTGTATTTTTGCCATGCATTATTAGCACACATCTCAGATTGATGATAATTAAACATATTTCCTCAACTAGGATTTCTTAGGACTTTTAGTATGTTGTTCTAGACACCTCATAGAAATTATCTATGCTGAAAAAAATTATTTTACAATTAGTCTGTCGTAAAACGCTATTTTGCCTGGACTATTAAGGCACAATTTATTTTTAAGCTGTTGCCTTAGAAATCATTACAGCGTCTGGTGGTTTCCAAGCTGTTCACGGTTTTGCAACAATTCAATTCCGATGAATTTAATTTATATAGTGCTTAAACAATAAAATTGTCTCAAGGCGCTTTACAGAGCCCAACACACATGCATTTCTCTGCAGGCAAGCAATACTCGGCATAATGCTGGGGGTATTAGAAACTAAGAATGCTAGCCTAGTTAGCATTGTAATTATAAATCCACCTCCTCACTGTTCAAACTGTTTAATCGGAAAAAAACTGTTACCATATCTCCAAATATTTAAGGTTAAAGTGGGCCTGAAGCTGATTAGTAACATCATTATGACATTACAAGTGTGTCCATTTTGATTTGTTGGAAAATTAGCCTCGTTAGCGAGAAGCCTTCAGGTGAGCACTGGGTATATAGCTAAGCTACAGCCAACACCTCCACACTTGAACACTCCTTTTTTAAAACATGATGGGAGAGGGAATTAATGTGGTGTGAGAATCTGAACAGATAATGGTGATGAGGAACAGGTGAGGCATGACACTGACCAGCATCCTAGGAGTAGGTGACAGCAATATGGAGGAGTTATTCAGACATCAGTGACACATAACTGCCTCTGCTTCTTTCATAGTCACAGGCTTCATGAAGGGTGACACGGTCAGACTGAAAACTCCTGAGATCGTCGGCAAGACTTTACGATGTGATATTAGCACTGGATACGGGTACAACCAACACAGTTATGACATCACTGTCAGTGGTGTGGGTGAGGTAACAGGTAAGACCCTTATGGATTTACACTCACTTTCATCACTTTCACTGCTTGCAGAAGTACTGATGTAAATGATTCATGTGGACAATATAACAAGAAATAAATTAGCATTCTATTTACATGAGAATTTGTACGAAAATAAACGTATTACCAATCATATACAGTACTACTATTGTGTTAAATAAATGACAAATGTATTCTCTTAGGTTCTACAGAGCCCGATACCGTGACCGTTAACTTTCCTGAGCTGCCTGGTTGGAAGGGCAGTTCTTCTCAGCTGGAACTGGTATTCGCGATAAATAATGATGATCATGATCATGATGATTTCTTACTTCCTATTTTCCCCTGACATTTATTTTGGACCGACCAAAACCACCCTGTCCCTCTATCCTAATGCTCTGCTGATGCTCTATGCAAATACCTTTGGCCTTTATTTTATGTAACATTATGAACAGCTGCAAAGATCACATCTTGAAATCATTCATGAATCGATTTCTTCACTCTTCTTTCTGCCTTTGTTAGCGTGTAACAATCTCCATATTATGATCAACTAATAGTGTATGTCACTTTTGCAGTTTCACAGTAGAATGGAATTTATTAATACAATTTATTAACAATGCAGCCTATATGTCAATGCGGCAATGCCTTTGTTTCTTGCTCATTAAGTTTAATCCAAAGAAGAATTACAACCTGTTAATCAGTTAAAGCAGGGGTTTACTGTACTGTACTCTAGATCAGGGGTTTTCAAATGGTGTGGTCCCAGGGACCACTATTCTGACTAGAAAGTAAACCGCGGACCACTGTTGTGCCTGCGCGTGCGTGCGTGTGTGTATGCGTGCGTGCGTGTGTGTGTGCGCGTGTGTCCATGCGTGTGTGTGTGGAGAGAGGGGAGACCTGTCAGTGTGATATCTGCATGGTGAAGTACACACAGCTGTCTATTCGTGGCGAAATGGTAGACAGCAACAGTCTCACATCATTCTCTGGTTAAAGCCTTGCCCTGTACTTATTCTTCAAGTACGCCAGTGTAGAAAAAACGCTCTCACACAGATAGGTAGTTGGAAAGGGCAAAAGACACCTCATTGCTTTTGCAGCTAGCTCTGAAAATTCTGTCTGGCAACTTATCCAGAACTTAAGTCATATGAAAATCACGCAACATCTGTTGCATGTACTCAATAGGCTTGGCATTCAAGAAAATGTGATGCATCTCCATATGCCGCAATAGTTTTGACAGTAATGTTTAGGGGTGGGAATCTCTTGGCACCTCACGATTCGATTCGATTCGATTCGATTCCGATTCAGAGGTCAACGATTCGATTCTAAACCGATTCTCGATTCTAAACCGATTATCGATTATCAATTCTAAACCGATAAAACGATTATCGATGCATCTCAATTTTTAAAACATTTGAGTTTGCTACTCAGAGTCTCAAATCACTTCCTACTTTGTGTTTGATAATTAAAGAAAATCAACAGATCTATTTTTTTATTAGAGAAAAAGTTTTTCCTTGTTACAATTATGACTTTCTATGAACAATCCAATCGATGCAGCTTGCATTTCAACACAAAATGAATGTGTAAAAAAAAAAAAAATAATAATAATTTTTTTTTTTTTTATTCAAAAATCGATTATGAACTTTTCTGAATAGAGACAGAATCGTTCTAGAGAGAATCGAGAGAAATCGAAAAAGATTTTTTTCCCCCACCCCTAGTAATGTTGAACACACGAAACACAGTAGTACCTCCTCTCCTGCCCTGTCTGTCGTCACTGTAAATCTGTATTTGATGTATTCCTCATTGTATTTTCTTTTTCTTTTTTACTTTGTTTCCCTGTATCCTGTGAAGGTGTAGCTTTGTTGGAGGCCTGTCCTTGTCCCTATGTCGTGGCAGTCTGTCCCTCTGTCACTCTCCTCACTAAAAAACGATCCATTGGTGCTTCTGACCAGCTAACTCGACGTTAGAACGAAATGTTAGCTAAGGACAGTAGATAACTTCAGTCGTTCACCAAAAGTATTACTTTTTCGACTAAACTTCAAAAGTACACGTAGGCTATGCTTTACTGCAGATGCTTGTCAACTTCATAATATGCGTATGGCGTGACGTTAGGGACACAACGCATTAACATTAGCAAAGCACAGGCTACCATAGACTGGATAGGTGCAAGGCTACATTCTGTCAGCGTGAATCTCCTTTATATTATTTTAGACATATTTTTCTTATTTTAGATAATTTTCACGATATTCAAGAGTAATCTGGAAATGTCTTGAAATATCAAAGCGAATTTATAAGGACCCCCTGCAATGCCGTCGTGGACCACCAGGGGGCCGTGGACCCCCGGTTGAAAACCCATGAGTTAAAGACTTAAGATGTTCTTTGAATTAATTTTGTTGTCATGTAAGGGTAGGTGCAAAGTAATGCACATTATATATCACAGTTTTATCAGTGCCGATGTTGAAGTATATTTTACCTTGAGGCTTTATGAATAAACAAATGAATGCATTAATTAATGTTTGTTTATGTTGTCTTTTACTTGAGTGTCATCAAGAAATGATAGAGGATCAGATGGGGAGACACGAGGGGGTTTTAGGGTCTACGGTACAGTGTGTGTGTGTGTGTGTGTGATTGCGTGCTGTGTGTGCATATGTGTGTGTCAGCCTGAAACGGCTAAAGAGCGTCTCAGCCAACAGAAAGAGGATATTTTATTTTAGTACCACCTAGACAAGGAATCATGAATTAGGGTGACTAGTCATCACGATCATGGCATGGACATGGTCCTTTCTCAGCGATGGAAGATAGCAATATGTTGGTCACAGGTCGTAGCAACAGTGATAGGAAATGCATGTGATTTGTTGGTTCGGTTCCCATCTGAAACAAAGACTAGGAGATCGCATAATAGGTTAGTGGTGCGGGTGAATATTGGAGATACTCCCCCGACTTCTTTTTTGTGTATGTTTTGCTGACTATGTCTGCCGGCATGATGAAAAAAAAAGAATACGCCTGGTTGTATCTTAAGTAATTAAGTAATAGTAATAATTTTCTGTGTCTCAAACACACAGGTAAAAGCATTTATTGTCAATTTACACAGTATACTATTAATACATTGGTGTTACTATTGGTGTTTAGAAGTCAGTACTTCTGTAATTTAGCTAGTTAATTAGTTAGTTTAAGACCATTAGTAGTCACTAAACTACAGAGCAGAGATGCTGAGATGGAGAAACTTGGATGGACCCCACCAATTTTCACAAGGTAACACTTAAAGGCATCTGCAGAAGATGTTAGCTCTCAAATATCCCTGCTGGGTGGCAGATATTAAGAACCTCTAGATGTTCTTCAGTCGTAATTGTAATAATAAAGCGGGGTCTAATAGCAGCTTGTGTGTGTTATCGGCTACGTTCACGTTGTCATGTCAATCTAATTAACAGACTTAGCATTTTGATTGTTTAACAGACTGGCCGATTGTTTAACAAACTGGCCGATAACCGACGCAGCTACGGTAAGGGCTTCAGGGCACAGTTTGATTGGAGATATTAAGAGCCTCTAAATGTTCTTCAGTTGTAATTGTAGCAGAACCCTTGACGTAAGGGCTTCAGGGCACAGTTAGTTTGGAGATATTAAGAGCCTCTAAATGTTCAGTTGTAGATGTAGCAGAACCCTTGACGTAAGGGCTTCAGGGCCCAGTTAGATGGGAGAAATTAAGAACCTCTAAATGTTCTTCAGTTGTAATTGTAGCAGAACCCTAGATAAGGGCTTCAGGGCCATACGGTCCCCTGTAGGGTTTGGGTTTGTAGGTGAAACCGGGGTTGTTATATTTGTTTAATTAAATCAGTCTCATAAAATGTAATAATCATTCATTTTAGTATTTAATATTTTATAACTAAATTACTATAATAATGGAAAACTCTAGCTGTACCACTATGCTACAGTCTCAGTATGGTATTACAATACTAACGTATTGCAATCTCAATACAAGTCTATAACACTTCATGAAAACAACTAGACAAGTGAAGGCAATCAGAGTATTTGGTTGGCGGAAAATGGCTTTCAGTGGAATATTGGAACAATAACAGGCAAGACAATTGTTTGAGTCTAAAATAAACAATTTATTAAAAGTAACAAACAGTAATTAATGGCTAATATTAAATCAGGTATAATCACATAAACACTGGAGTAAAACAATTGAACAAGGCACAAAGTGGAATTGGGAAGTTGGGTAGTGAGGTAGTCTGTTTCAGGAATGCAGAGGAGGATGCGTTAGCTTCCTCGTCTCTGTCTGTGTGTGTGTGTGTGTGTGTGTGAGCGGGTGCGTGCGTGTGTGAGCGGGTGCGTGTGTGGGTATGCGAAGTTGCGAGTAATCCCCCTCTCAATGGAGAGATGGGGGAAGTGAGAGGGAGGCTTTGCGCAAGCGCACAGGCGATAGATGCTGTGTGCGTGAAGTAAAGAGTGCGTCAGGCCCCAACTAGATGGAGAATGGTCAACGGATGCTGCTGCAGGTCCGAGACCTGAACTCTATGTGTCTTAGGCGCCAATTTAGTTGGGGGGAGGTGCACAGAGTAAAGAATGCCTGAACAAAGGATTCTTGCCTTAAGGACTAAATCCAAGCTAGGCCTTAATTCAATACAAGATATTTAACAACACTGAAATCGCGATGTATGCGTGTATATGTTCAGGTGGTGATGTAAAGGGAGTTAGAGAGAGAGAGAGAGGGGGGGGCGGGGTGCATACACAATCTATCTAACAAATAGCAAAAAGAACCAAGCAAGATTATCAGCGGTCAAGGACCGTGTGGACTGTGAATTTCAGATTGCATTTAGATCTTAATGAAATAAAATAACCACACTTCTCACATAGATTAAAACATACGTATAAAACTAAATTCTGCCCAGATATTAGCCTTACTTGGATCGCTCTTGCATGGCGACCAAGATGTTTTCTGCAGGACTTCCGATGAGCAGCGTGGGACGCAGATTCGTGGAAGTTGCCAGGACCTTCTTAGCTCGTCAGCTGAAACTCGGGACGGCCTGGTGGTCGTTGAGGAGTCTCGAAGGGAATGAAAGTTCTTTTCGTCGACGTGAATGGATGAGGAGGGAACCGGTAGTACTATCGATGTAAACTCAGGTTGCAATTAAACGATTTCAAGTAGATTGGAACTTTGATCAGAAGTTCTATGGGCTACGTGTCGTCGTGTCGTCCTTTGTCCTGATGAGAATTCTTCTGTAGAGTCTGGTATCTCTATTTGTGAATGGATTTCTTCAGGAACACCAGGGTCAGGTGTGCTTCTTTTGGGTTGCTGTTGAACTCTGCTGCTGATGCCACTTCCTTCAGTGCACTGTCGTAAACACCTAGAACATTAGAACACCTAAAACATTAGAATCGAGAGAAAAGGATCAATCTAGATCCATCCAAGGAATACTCCACCCAAAAGGGTCGCCCCCCTCATGACATACTCAAGTGCAATCTTTGACACAGACAGCTGAGTGATCTACCATTCCTGGCATGTGCATGAAAGCACCAGTTCACATCATTCCCAACATCTGCTCTCTCACATCATTCCCAACATCTGCTCTCACATCATTCCCAACATCTGCTCTCTCACATCATTCCCAACATCTGTTCAAATGAACTATATCACATCATTCCCATCATCTGTTCAAATGAACTGTATCACATTATTCCCAACATCTGTTCAAATGAAATGTATCACATTATTCCCAACATCTGTTCAAAAGAACTATATAACTTAATTCTGAACATCTGTTCAAATTAACTGTGTGGTAGGTGAAACTATATTTTAGTCTGTGTATATGTGCCTGTGTGGTAGGTGAAACTATCTTATAGTCTGTGTATGTTTTCCTGTGTGGTAGGTGAAACTATCTTTTAGTCTGTGCCTGTGTGACTGTGTGGTAGGGGAAACTCTATTTTAATGTGTGTATGTGTGCCTGTGCCCTTTGGAATTAACCAGAGAAGGGGCAGAACATGTTTTTACAGGCCATGGGTGCCTTAAGGCTAATCACATGAATTATTTTTCTTTTGTAATATTATGTTGTGGCTAATTACTCTGTATCCTTTCAATCAGGAGACTAGAGACTGGTTGTAGAAATCTAGAAGTTTGTATTGCAGTCACTAATGTAGCAATAAAGGAGAGGTTCCATGGCTCGTCTCTGGGTGTGAACACGCTACAGGCTCTTTTTAAGGCCTCAACTCTGAGAGTTTCTCCGTGGCTTGTTCTGTATGGCTGCTTGCCAAACCCAATCAGAATGATCTTATCTTAATCTTGCATAGGTGGTTATGCCCATGGTGCATACCCTCTTTGTGTAGGCTATGTTTCTTACAGGCCGAAGAGGGGCCTCTGGACTTGTAATAAATCTCTTCTATGGTATCTATGGTATGTACTCCAGATGTTTCAGAGCAGGATGTTCTGTTCTTACTGCAGACACTCTAAGAAACCTCTTCACATAAAAAATATCCTACAATTATTAACATATTTTGTAATATGTTAAATGCTTGATAACTTCTTAAATGAGGTTGACTTGAATGTCCGGTTGTGGGATACAATGTCTCTTAACAACACAATAGTTTTCTGAAATGAATTAGGGAATTTCTAGACTTCTGCAATCTTGCCCTGTGCCTTTAAGGCAGGTGTGCACACATAATCAGGACGAAACACAAACACTACTGTTTTGTTCTCTTCAATAAAGAACTGTATTTTATATTATTTTTATTTCCATGACGGGAATCACATTACAATGATGTTCTTTGTTAGATCCACATGTTGTTCTACTAGCTCTAACCATAGTAGCTATTCCATTATATATAAGTAACACTACTGACACCTAGTGGTCTGAGGTATAATACTACAAATCACCACAACTACCACTTCTGGTGAAACGAAACTTTTTTAGCTTTCCTTTTAGCCAGCACGTGTGTGCCTGTGTGGTAGGTGAAATGGCCAGTGCTTCAGTGTTTCAGGATGAGTTCTGCTGTTCTATCTGTCTGGATCTGCTGACGGACCCGGTGACTGTTCCCTGTGGACACAGTTTCTGTTTGAAGTGTATTACAGGCTGCTGGGATCAGGCAGACCATAAGGGTGTTTACAGCTGCCCCCAGTGCAGAGCAACCTTTACTCCTAGACCTGTTATTCGCAGAAGCACATTGCTGGCTGATGTTGTGGAGAAGCTGAAGAAGACAGAAGTCCAGTCTGATCACACGGCTCTTTCCAACGCCGGACCCGACGATGTGGAGTGTGATTTCTGCACTGGGAGAAAACACAAAGCCATCAAGTCGTGTCTAACATGCCTGGTTTCATTTTGTGAAGTTCACATCCAGCCTCACTATGAAGTGCCTCGCCTAAGCAAGCACAAGCTAGTGAATGCCTCCTCCCGGCTACAAGAGAAGATCTGCTCACAACACCACAAGATCATTGAGGTGTTTTGTCGCACAGATCAGAAGTTAATATGTATGCTCTGTTCAATGGACGACCACAACGAACACAAAACTGTCTCCGCTATAGCAGAACGAACTAACAAGAAGGTTAGCGCTCTCTCTCTCATTATTTGCTTAACTGAATTGTGTAAGAATAGCGATATCTGTATAAATCGTCAGTATTCTGCCAATACCCATCTTTGTATCTGTTGTAAATGTTGCCCTAAGCTATTGGATACCTGTGGACATTTATCCACAGAAAAAGTTGTTGGAGATGAAGAGGGATAACCAGAGGCAGATCCAGCAGAAGGAGAAGGAGGTGCTGGAGGTGAAACAAGCAAAGAAGTATCTGCAGGTGATCACTGATAAACATGACTGATGTAAACTGATGTTTGTTGCACACATCTCTTGCACACTGTTGTTTTTGCCCCCTAGTATAGGGGCGCCGTTTGTAAAATGTTGCACGTTCGAAAATCCTGCTCAGTTTGGGTACATTTAGCATTATCATATGGAAAAAAAGCATGATGATATTCAAATGTCACTTTTTCAAGCATTTAGAGAGAAATTCATGTACATTCATGCGATTACTTTTCCAAGGATAATTTTTGGCATAACACAAAGTTGTTAATTAATATAAATCTTTCATCTAAATGTTAAAGTGAAATGTAAATGTTAAATGTAAATGTAAATGTTAAATGTAAATGTTAAATCTAAACGTAAATGTTCGATGTTATATATAAATGTTAAATATAAGTGTTAAATGTAAATGTTAAATGTAAATACAAATATCAAATGCTAAATGTAAATGTTAAATGTAAATGTAAATGTAAATGTTAAATGTAAATGTTCAGTCTACATGTCAGACTTGAGACAGAACATTACAATATTTACGGTAATTCATAGCTCTCAGTCACGTGACTACAATGGATACCTTGCGGGCAAAAAGAACAGCTGAACAGCGAAGATGTCGACCAACAGTGGACATCTTCGAGCAGTGCAGCCTACTCAATTACGCTCGCCATCAAACACAGATCATACCACAATAGCCAGACAGAGATATCTAGAAAAAAAATTACATTTTGGGAACCTGTGATCCCTTTACTGCACCCACTGATATTTTTATTTCTATAACGTCGTAGAAGTCCCTGCCTGAGCTCCAGTTTGGAGATAGTTACATCTATCTAATAGAAAATCCGTCCCCCTACACACCTCAAAAACTGAAAGCCTACAAAAGCAAGTAATTTAATTTTCAGAAAGGGATGGGTTCACAACGATGTCGTCTGGAAGGTGAAAACTAATAAACATCTTCATTATCAGAGCAAACATGATTGCCATTTAATAGCTAGCTACCACCTAGCGAGCTACATGCTGTTAGCTAGCAGCCTTTTGCCTACCCAACGCTGTTCTTTATCATTTGACACAATTTCCTGGTTAACACAAGAACAACCACCTGGTCTGGCGAATGACAACTGAAATTATCTTCCCAAGTATTTTCTACTGGCATTGTAGTATTACCAGTTGGATGACAAAATACAGAAGTATAGCCTACTTGCTCAGGTACTTGTAGCATTTACATTTAACATTTACATTTAACACTTATATTTAACAACTATATATACATCGAACATTTACGTTTATATTAAACATTTACATTTACATTTAACATTTACTTTTTTATTTAACATTTACATTTAGATGAAACATTTATATTATTCAACAACTTTGTGTTACTGCCAAACATTATCCTTGGAAAAGTTATTGCATGAATTCACATGAATATCTCTCTAAATGTTTGAAAAAGTGACATTTGAATATTGTCAAGCTTTTTTCCCCATATGATAATGCTAAATGTACCAAAACTGAGCAGGATTTTAGAATGTGCGACATTTTACAAACGGCGCCCCATACCCTAGCAACCCCAAAATGGCTGAATGCTATGGGTTTCTGGTACTTGTTTTGTTAGGTGTTGTTTAGCTCTGCAAAGATGGCAAAAAGGCACTTGTCGTCATGTCAATGGGCTGAGGAATCCTTTGTGATGCTTGAAAATGACCTGATATCAGTGCCTCTGTCTTGTTAACAGATGTCTGCACAGGTAGCTGTTGAGGACACAGAGAAGATCTTCACGGAGCTGATCAGCTTCATGCAGAAAAAAAGGATTGAGGTAAAAATGTCTATCAGAGCTCAGGAGAAGGCAGAGGTGAGTCGAGCTGAAGGACTCCTGAAGCAGCTGGAGCTGGAGATCGCTAAGCTAAAGAACAGAGATGCTAAGATGGAGCAACTCCTGCCAATTGAGGACCCCATTGATTTCCTTCAGGTAACACTACTAGCCCTCTGGTCACCTAGAGAGAGTCTTGACTCGCCCTAATTAGATGGCTTCTATCAAGAGCCTCTTTTGTCATCATACAGAAAAGACCTTGAAGTTGGGGCTTCCAGACCTACTCTTTGTGATTTACAGTCCCCTACAGTTACTGTGCACCCAACACACCGGATGCATTGTTTAATTATTTCCTGTCTTGCCAATGGTATATGAAATTTCAAAATCTCATATTTTGTCCATAAATCAGTTATATGAACAATTACCCGAAAATATTTTATATTTATAGTGTGCATGCATCCATTTCTGGAAAATGTTGGGTGTGTGTGTTTGAGGATTTATAGTAAAACTCACAACCCTTCACCTCTGAGACCAATGGTCTGGATAGCACCTTTTTATCAAGTCCTCACAGCCTATGATCTGTCTGTTTGATCCCCTGTAGAGTTTCCAGTCACACCTCACCTCCTCACCTGCGGCTAAGAACCTTCCTAAGGCTACTTTTGAAACAAAGTTCTCCTTCCGCGAAGTGATGAAATCAGTGTCTCCGTCTCTGAATGAGAAAACAAAACAGTTCCTCCAGGACATACTTAAAGGTAGGTTTCTTCAAGATGACATGTCACAATCCTGTAAGGCCAGAACTAAGCTTGGACCTAGAAGCAGAGACCAGAGAGGGATGGAAGGACCTTTTAAAGAGGACTTATTATGCTCATTTTCAATGTTCATGATTTTATTATCTCCTTCTCTCTTCTGGAGTAAGGCCTGGTTTGCTTCTTTGATATTCTTTGATATTATTGTTTTTTTTAAGGATATAACTATTATTTTACTTAAAGAGGACCTTGTATGCTCATTTTCAATGCTTATAATTTTAGAATAGATGTAAATGCTTAAATGTTCCAAACACATTATTTTTCTCATACTGTCCATCTCTATTCACCCTCTAACACCCTGTTAGAGCTTGTGTGTCGTGTGCAGCTGTTTAGCAACACCATTATAACACAATATGATTCAGTTGGAAAGTTAGCCTTGTTAGCGAGATGCCTACAGCTGAGCACTGGGTCTACAGCTTGGTTACAGCCAACACGTCCACACTTGAACACTTTTTAAACATGATGGGAGAGGGGGATATTTCCCCTCACAGTGCAGCACACCGCATCTTCACAACACGGCTACAAAACTTAATGTGGTGTGAGAATCTGAACAGATGAGGCATGACTTTGACCAGCATCCTAGGAGTAGGTGACAGCAATATGGAGAAGTTTTCTGTTATTCAGACATCAGTCACACATAGCTTCCTCTGCTCCTTTCATAGTCACAGGCTTCATGAAGGGGGACAAGGTCAAACTGAAGACTCCCGTGAACGTTGGCAGTTATCTTCATTGTAATAGTAGGCATGGACACTTCTTAGACCGACAGAGTTATGACATCACTGTCAGTGGTGTGGGTGAGGTAACAGGTAAGACCCTTATGGATTTACACTCACTTACATCACTTTCACTGCATGCAGAAGTACTGATGTAAATGATTCATGTGGACAATCTAACAAGAAATAAATTAGCATTCTTTTTCCATGAGAATTTGTAGAATAAGAAATGTATTACCAATCATATACAGTACTACTATTGTGTTAAATAAATGACAAATTGATTCTCTTAGGTTCTACAGGGCCCGATACTGTGACCGTTAACTTTCCTGAGCTCCCTGGTTGGAAGGGGAGTTCTTCTGAGCTGGAAGTGGTATTCGCGATAAAGAAAGATCCATGATCACTTACTTATTTACTTCCCCTAACGTTTATTTTGGACCGACCAAAACCACCCTGTCCCTGTATCCTAATGCTCTGCTGATGCTCTATGAAAATACCTTTGACCTTTATTTTATGTAACATTATGAACAGCTGCAAAGATCTTGAAATCATTAATTCATCGATTTCCTCGCTTATCTCTCTGCCTTTGTGAGCGTGTAACAATCTCACAATAGCTCACAATGGTGCATGTCACTTTTGCAGTGTCACAGTAGAGTGGAATTTATTAACACGATGTAGCCTATACGTCAATGCAGCAATGCCTTTGTTTCTTGCTCATTAAGTTTAATCCAAAGAAGACTTATCAGTTGAAGACATAAGTTGTTCTTTAAATACATTTTCTTGTCATGTAAGGGTAGGTGCAAAGTAATGCACATTATATATCACAGTTTTATCAGTGCCGATGATGGAGTATATTTCACCTTGAGGCTTTATGAATAAACAAATGAATGCATTAATTAATGTTTGTTTATGTTGTCTTTTACTTGAGTGTCATCAAGAAAGGATAGAGATGGAGACACGAGGGGGCTTGAGGGTCTACGGTACAAGGGGGTGTGTGTGTGTGTGTTTGTGTGTGTGTGTCAGCCTGAAACTAGGCTAAACAGCGTCTCAGCCAACAGAAAGAGGATATTTTATTTTAGTACCACCTAGACAAGGTATCATGAATTAGTGTGACTAGTCATCACGATCATGGCATGGACATGGTCCTTTCTCAGCGATGGAAGATAGCAATATGTTGGTCACAGGTCGTAGCAACAGTGATTGGAAATACATGTGATTTGTTGGTAAGGCGATTGCCAAATGGCATTGGTTCCCATCTGAAACAAAGACTAGGAGATATCATAATAGGTTAGTGGTGTAGCTGAATATTGGAGCAACTCCCCCTGACTGCTTCTTTGTGTACGTCTTGCTGACTGTGACGGCTTGATGAAATAAAAGAAAACTGGAAAAAAGGCGCCTGGGTGTGTCTAAAGTAATTAAGTAATTCAGTAATAGGAATTTGTTTCTGTGTCTCTAACCGAAGGTAAAAGCATTTATTGTCAATTTACACTGAATGCTCTTAATACATCAGTGACACTCTTGGTGTTTAGAGTTCTCAGTTCTGCTGTCATTTAGCTAGGTACCTTGCTAGTTTAAGGCCACTAATAGTCACTAAACTACAGAGCAGAGATGCTGAGATGGAGCAACATGGATGGACCCCACCAGTTTTCACAAGGTAACACTTAAAGGAATCTGCAGAGGATATTAGCTCTCAAATATCTCCTGCTGGGTGGCAGATATTAAGAACCTCTAGATGTTCTTCAGTCGTAATTGTAATAGTATAGCGGGGTCTAATAGTAGCTTGTGTGTGTTATCGGCTACGTTCGCGTTGTCATGTCAATCTAATTAATAGACTTAGCATTTCGATTGTTTAACAGACTGGCCGATTTTTAACAAACTGGCCGATAACCGACGCAGCTACGATAGAACCTTTGAGGAAAAGGCTTCAGGGCCCAGTTAGATTGGAGATATTAAGAACCTCTAAATGTTCTTCAGTCATAATCGTAGCAGAACCCTTGAAGTAAGGGCTTCAGGGCCCGCTCTGTCCCATACGGTCCCCTGTAGAGTTTGGGTTCAAGCCTCACCTATCAGACCCGACGGCTCTCTTCAGGCCCTTCAGGAACACCAGGTCAGGTGTGCTTTTTTTGGGTTGCTGTTGAACTCTGCTGCTGATGCCACTTCTTCAGTGCACTGTCGTAAACACCTAGAACATTAGAACACCTAAAACATTAGAATCGGAGCAGTAAAGGAACATTCTAGATCCATTAAATGAATACTCCACCCAAAAAGGATTGCACCCTCATGACATACTCAAGTGCCAACTTTGACACAGACAGCTGAGTGGTCTGCCATTCCTGGCATGTGCATGAAAGCACCAGCTCACATCATTCCCAACATCTGCTCTCTCACATCATTCCCAACATCTGTTCAAATGAACTATATCACATAATTCCCAACATCTGTTCAAATGAACTATATCACATAATTCCCCAACATCTATTCAAATAAACTATATAACTTAATCCCCAAATCTGTTCAAATTAACTATATCAGTACTATAAAATAGGGGGATATTTTGATTGGATGAATCCCAAAAGGATCTGTATGAAGGTTGAATGAATAGGTGCCAATCGCCACAGATTGTCCGTTAAGAACAGATGATGTCAAAAATCCCAATGACAAAGTAAGAACTGGATTTATTTCCACACACACACTCTCAAGACATGAATGGCAGGATGAATATGGAATGACTGTTGATAGACATGAATAGGATGACAATGATAGAATGATCCGTGAATATTGACCAGGATGAACCATGGTTTCTACAGAAATGAATAAATAACAAAGACGTACAAATATGAACAATTATATACAACAAAGATGAATATAGTATATACACGATGAATATTACAGCTATGATATGAGTATGGATCTGTCCCTTTAATGCCGTGCCGCGTAACGGTGAACATTCCATTATCTCCGTTACCAGCGGTAACTCGTTAAAGTAGCAGTAACAGAGTGAAATACGAATGCTACGGATGATAATGATAAAAGTAACTAACAGATACTATCTACAATGATACTGACAGACTAAATCGCTAAATGACACATAACAACTGAACACTCACTATCTTAATGACGCACGGCAAGAACGAACGTGAATGGCTCTGATCTTTGAATCGTCCGATGAACTTCTGATGGCTGATGCTCCTCTCCAGCTTTGCTTGACCAACAACTGGACAGAGGTGGGTTAGACTTATATAGGGGAGAGGGGGATGAAGTTGAGCCATGAAACCGGACTTGGGGTAGCCAATGACTTTCAGAGCATTAGCTTTGCATCTGCAGCCCATGCATCCCTATGGAACTCTGGGATCAACTGATTGGGTTGCCCTCTCTGTGGTCCCCAAACTCGTGAGTGGCCTGCCGCAACGGGGTGCACAGCTGGATGCCGCTGGTAGAGACAGCCTTTTGAACAAGTACAATGTTGGCCTGTGCATTTGAGTAAACAAGTTGCACATTTTTAGGATTCACATTAAAGGCATTAATGCTTCATCTGAGCACATTTTCTTTTCTTCTTGTTTCCCCCAACCTCCTTGTGTGCTTTTTCCCTTGTGACTTACCTCGGGTCCTGATCCTTAGGCGGTGTGGTAGGTGAACCTCTCTTTTAGTCCTGTGCATGTGTGCCTGTGTTGGTAGGTGAAACTCTCTTTAGTCTGTGTATGTGTGGCCTGTGTGGTAGGTGAAACTCTTTCTTTTAGTCTGTGTATGTGTGACTGTGTGGGAGGTGAATGATTACCCTGCCATATAGTAAATTGGGTTTGGACTGTAAGGACGATTAGGAGGAAGTACAGATACCAGCTGCCATAGAGGTCTTATGAGGTCATATCCTGTTGGACTCTCTGTCAGTGTTTGTGTTTGGTGAGACCCTCTACCCAGACCCTACGTGTGCCTAGTCTAATGAATGCATTAGACACATATATGACTCATGAAAAGACAGCCCCACTGCTTCACATGGAAAACAAAATGCTGGATGTTTACTTGAAAGACATTTAATATCTTCAGTTCAGTTCAAACCATTAAAGGCGATCACTATGCATACATACTCTGAGCAGGCAATGTCATTGGATCTGCTAACTGAAAGCCACAGCACCCCAGTCAGTAAGTGCTCTTGACCGTGCTTCCCTCCCTGCATGCTCTCCCAGAGTAACTAATAACCTGGGACTTCTGACCTTTTCCTATGGAACAAATTACCCAATAACAGTCCCATACACATGAGTCAGCATAGGCATACATAAGGGAGGTTATAACCTGCCACTTGGAATTAACCAGAGAGGGGGCAGAACATGTTTTTATAGGCCAAGGGTGACTAGTCAGATGAATTGTTTTTCTTTTGTAATATTATTAACATATTCTTTAATATGTTACGTGCTTGATAACTTCTTAAATGGGGTTGGCTTGAATGTCCAGTTGTGGGAAACCATGTCTCTTAATAACACAATCGTTTTCTAAAATGAATTAGGGAATTTCTAGACTTCTGCAATCTTGCCCTGTGCCTTTAAGGCAGGTGTGCACACACACAATCAGGAAGAAACACAAACACTCCCACTTCTGGTGAAACGAGACCTATTTAGCTTTCCCTGTAGCCAGAACGTGTGTGCCTGTGTGGTAGGTGACATGGCCAGTGCTTCAGTGTTTCAGGATGAGTTCTGCTGTTCTATCTGTCTGGATCTGCTGACGGACCCGGTGACTGTTCCCTGTGGACACAGTTTCTGTTGAAGTGTATTACGGGGTGCTGGGATCAGGATGAACTATAAGGGTGTTTACAGCTGCCCCCAGTGCAGAGAGACCTTTTACTCCTAGGCCTGCACTGGGGAAAAAATACATTGCTGGCTGATGTTGTGGAGAAGCTGACGAAGACAGAAGTCCAGTCTGATACCACGGCTCCTTCCAACACCGGACCAGACGATGTGGAGTGTGATTTCTGTACTGGGAGAAAACACAAAGCCATTAAGTCGTGTCTAACATGCCTGGTTTCATATTGTGAAGTTCACATCCAGCCTCACTATGAAGTGCCTCGCCTAAGCAAGCACAAGCTAGTGAATGCCTCCTCACGGCTACAAGAGAAGATCTGCTCACAACACGACAAGATCATTGAGGTGTTTTGTCGCACAGATGAGAAGCTGATCTGTATTCTCTGTTCAATGGACGACCACAACGGACACAAAACTGTCTCCGCTATAGCAGAACGAACTGAGAAGCAGGTTAGCTCTCTCTCTCTCTCTTTAATTTAATTGAATGAGAGTGAGAATATTGATCAATCTGTATAAATTGTCAGTATTCTGTCAATACCCATCTTTGTATCTGTTGTAAATGTTGCCTAAAGCTATTGGATATTTGCCCTTGTACATTTATCCACAGAAAAAGTTGTTGGAGATGAAGAGTGATAACCAGATGCAGATCCAGCAGAAGGAGAAGGAGGTGGAGGAGGTGAAGGGGGCTTTGAAGTCTCTGCAGGTGATCACTAATAAACATGACTGATGTAAACTGATGTTTGTTGTACCCAATTGTTGTAAGAATTGGGTTCTGTAGAATTGGTTTAATTTTTGAATTTCAGTTTTTTACATTTAGTTAGTTTCTTTCCCTTCTTGTGCGTTTTAGGTCTGTGTTGCTCTGCACAGACATTTACAAGCATAGACACACATCTTTGCATGTCTATGGGATATTCATTTTTTTAAACAGTGATAGAAAATTAGCTGATATGAGTGCTCCTGTCTTGTTAACAGGCCTCTGCACAAAAAGCTGATGAGGACACCGAGAGGATCTTCACTGAGCTGATCAGCTTCATGGAGAAAAAACGCTCTGAGGCGAAAGAGTCGATCAGAGCTCAGGAGAAGGCAGAGGTGAGTCGAGCTGAAGGACTCCTGGAGCAGCTGGAGCTGGAGATCGCTAAGCTAAAGAACAGAGATGCTAAGATGGAGCAACTCCAGCCAGTTGAGGACCCCATTGATTTCCTCCAGGTAACATTACTAGCCCTCTGGTCACCTACAGAGAGTCTTGACTCGCCATAATTAGATGGGTTCTATCAAGACCCTCTCGTCATCATACAGAAAAGACCTTGAAGATGGGGCATCCAGACCTACTCTTTGTGATTTACAGTCCCCTACGGAGTTAATGTGCAACAAAACACACCGGATGCAATGTTAAATTATTTCCTGTCTTGCCAATGGTATATGAAATGTCAAAATCTCATATTTTGTCCATAAATCAGTTATATGAACAATTTTCTGCAAATATTAGATGTTTATGGTATGCATGCATCCATTTCTGGAAAATGTTGGGTGTGTGTGTTTTAGGATAGTAAAACCCACAACCCTTCACCTATGAGACCAATGGTCTAGAATCTAGACTCTAGATAGCACCTTTTTATCTAGTCCTCACAGCCATGATCTCTCTGTTTGATCCCCTGTAGAGTTTCCAGTCACACCTCACCTCCTCATCTGTGGCTGAGAACTTTCCGATGGTTACTTTTAAAACAACTTTCTCCTTCAGCGAAGTGATGAAATCAGTGTCTCCATCTTTGAAAGAGAAAACAAAAGAGTTTCACCAGGCAATACTTAAAGGTAGGTTTATTTTCTTTCAAAATGAAAATGTCACAGGCCAGTGATTCCTAGAAGCTAAGATGGGCTGAGCAGAATCTCAATAAGTGTCAGGATCCTGCTCTGTCTGTTTTGTGTTTGTCTATTTTGTCTAGTGCTGTCAAACGATTAAAATATTGAATCGCGATTAATCGCATTTATGTCATAGTTAGCTCAAAATGAATCGCGATTAATCAACCAACATTGCCAAACAGGGCGGTACAAAATAAAATTATAAAGTGCACATTTCAGGTAAGCAAGGACTCAGACTAGAGTGCAGTTAAACCATGGCTTAATATTTTCTTTTTTCAAGTCTGCTGGGAACATAGCAGTCAGGCCTCTTATTTCAGAAACAATGAACCGTAACAGTTAGGTTACCAATAAAAGGTAAGCCTACTATCTACTTCTTTGCTTTCAGCCAGCTGCCTGTTGACATTTTCAGACAACAGTGAAGCTCGCTTCTTTTGCACAACACAACTTTTAAAAGTTAACTTTGGATTCAGAAGCTTTTTATCATCCATTTCGCCGTATCGCGCTCACCATTCACTCAAACCCTAACGTTAGCCTACTTCACAGTTTGCGAGGCCAAAAAGAACGTTAATCAAAAAACAAAAACAAAAAAATCTTGCGATAAAAAAATGAACGCCGTTAAAATGGGTTTGCGTTAACGCCGTTAATAACACGTTTAACTGACAGCACTCATTTTGTCATGTGCTTCTTGTGTGTGTTTGTTATGCTATGTGTTTCCCCGTGTTTGTTTATTATTTCCATGTGCTCCTTTGTTGTCATTCGGAACTCCGCCCCCACCTGCCTTCCACCACATCCTGGTTTTTTCCTTCACCTACCACACCTGCCCCGTTAATCACCCGGTTTGTTTCCCTGATTGGTTTCTCCTGTGTCTTGTTAATTCCCCTTGTTTAGTTCACCTGTGTCTGGTTGTCTAGTTCCCCTCTGGTATTTAAGTTCAGTCTGTTTTGTGTTTCTTGTTGGTTCAGAGTGGATACATTTCGAAATGCCTGCGTATCCATTTTCGTGTATACAACAGATTCGCACATTCTCTGACACGATGATGTCAAAACTGAACAAACTCCTCCCGGCCTCCAGCAGTTACTGTGTGTTGTGTGAGGCTGTGCCAAGCTTTCCGCTGGGCGGGCAATAAGGACATTGTGTTCCGAGATTGAGTCATCTTGTAACAAAGGAAAAGGGCTGGAATTGAGGTGTTTTAGGCAGCTGAGAAAAGGGGTTTCTGTGGGAGAGAGTTACTCCCTCTGGTGTGTACTTTGGGCTTTTGTAACTTTGCAGACTGTTTACATGCACAAAAACCTATAGAACACACTAAAGGAAAGAGAAAAGGTGGAA
>NC_045153.1:6911839-6924339 GCF_900700415.2 Clupea harengus
GTTCAGGGGTTTAGAAAGTGTAGCTTTTTTTGCATGTGACTGGTGTAATATGTTTTAATTTCAGGCTGTAAGGCAACAAAGGGTGGACGTTTTGAAACTGTGTGTAGACTTTAGCCGACCACTGTATTGTACTTTACTAATGATTAATAAATGGTTTCTCAAGACCTATGTTAAGCGTCAAATGAGGTATTGCTACATATGCTAACATTTATGAATTCACTCATGAATTAGACAATAGCTAATGCATGATAAAGGTTATTCATAATAATGACCAATAAATGGTGAGTAGACCATTATCACATGCTTTATACATTATCTAACAAATCATTAGTACATCATTTATAACTGGTTGATTTGTCATTTCTAAAGGATTTATTAAATGTGAGCAGACCATTATCATATACCTTATAAACGATCTTATAAACCATTAGAAAATTATGTTCATAAATACATTACTACTCATTTATAAATAGTGAACTAACGTTTATAAATGTTTTAATAATGATTTGTAAATGATGAACAGACTATGAACAAATGCTTCATAAACGGTTTATTAACAAAGGTCATTCTAAAGCGTTACTTTTTATTTTAATACCACCTAGACAAGGTATCATGCATTAGGGTGAATAGTCATCACTATCATGGCATGGACATGGTCCTTTCTCAGCGATGGAAGATAGCAATATGTTGGTCACAGGTCGTAGCAGCAGTGATATTAAATATATGTGATTTGTTGGTAAGGCGATTGCCAAATGGCATTGGTTCCCATCTGAAACAAAGACTAGGAGATAGAATAATAGGTTAGTGGTGTAGCTAAATATTGGAGATACTCCCACCACACATACACAGACTAAAAGAGAGTTTCACCTACCACCAGGGCCGGAGTGGGGCCACTTCTCAGCCCGGGAATTTCAGGCCCAAGACCGGCCCACTTTTTCTATGGTAGTGGAAATTGGATAAATGAAGCAACAGTTCAGCTCTTACTATTCTGTAGTTTTTTTTTTATTAATACCATGGTTCAACAAATAATGTAAAGGTTAAATAATAATCCACTTAAGCTGAGAAGTTAACACAAAACAGGTGCACTTCGTTGTGGATAAGTGAAGCCTATGTACTGTTCCCACTACGTGTTTTACACCACCAGTGCGTTAACGTAGGTAAACAGACAGCCAAACTCGAGTACACTACTTTATTGATTGTCAGGTGAAATTTATGAGTGAAACTGTAATACAGAAAATACTTAGAAGGTATACTAAACACAGCAAGTTACTATTATACTCGTTACATCAAGAATCAGAGCAACAACAGATTACAGCACAGCTGGCTAACAAGTGCTGACGTTAGCCATTAACGCAATTATGAATGAATAACGGTCATATCGCTATATTACTAATAATTAACACTAACACAGTTCATGGAAATAATATTTAGGTCACTTAAACATGTTTATCACAGTATGAAACAGTCAAAACACGTAGTCATTGTTTTCGAGGGTGTGAGGGAAAGCATAACGCAAGGTTTACTATGAGCATACGTAACTAGCATATGTTTCTAGATAACTGTCTAACAGCTGTTGCCTTCTCACGAGACGAACATTTTAATGATGTCAAAGTAAAAGTCCAATACTATACTTCTGTTCGTTTCTATAACAACAATACAAGCATACATTTGCTGGCCTAAATAAGCAGACGGCAGAACAGCCTATTTTGCTAAATTTTTTGTAGTCCTGGTAATCTTTTGTTTGGCATGTTGGTAAGGTTATTTAGGGGGCCATTTATCAATGGTTTTGTTCTTTAATGAATGTTTGTTTATTAATCACTTATTTTTCAACCAAAAACTCAATTATAATTACAAAGAGGGAAATTCGCAACTTTTTTATCGCAACTTTCACTTGCTCCCGCAATTTCATCGCAACAAACACCTAAAAAACACCGCAACTTTCATCGCAACTTTTTGGAAAAGCTCCCGCGAAATCAGGAATTTTAGGCCGCAACTATCACAAAAAAGGCCCGCGAAATCCTGGGGGGACTGGTATACAGTTGCATTGCGAATAACACCAACAGCATCTACAGCATCAGTAACCGCCTAAGCAGTGCACTGGTTTCAGCCACTTTATCTATAACTGTGTCGTTGTTTGTAGACATGAGGATTTCCTTCTCTGTGCACATTAACATGAAAGCCTCCAAGTTGTCCTGACTCAATGAGCTTCGTAGCCTATTCTTCACAAATTTTAAGGTTGAGAAGCTTCTCTCACATGCAACCTGTGTGATGGACAAAGTCAACAGAAACGTATATGCTAACCCAATGACATGATAAGCATCTGTGAGGAGGTTGTACTGTGAGAGTAGTAAATGGCAGAAGGGCATATAGCAGGGGTGTCAGACTCAGATTAGGCAGTGTAAAGAACTGATGTCCACTCAATAAGTATAAGTCCAAAGTTCTCTATTGAACAAACGTGAAGGTAACACACAGGCAGGTAATCCAACTTATCACTTTAGCATTAACCTAAGACTAACGTATATCTCGTGTGATCTCATTACCGGTGACGTCACTCATAAGGTCACATATACATGTACACATTATATGACAGGTAGTAGGCCAGATTTGTTGGAATGAGACCTCATGGGGGCCGTCATTGTCATGGTCATTATCATTTTTCTGCATGGGTATTATATTGTGGTGATTTACTCCTTTACTACACCCACTTCTGAGCAAACAATGCATATTGGTTCATCAAGTACTGCCATATACTGCTCTTTCTTACATTAAATAACTTTAATTCTTATTGTTTCTTAATATTTGCAAAGTCTGTGGATCGCCATATATTGGGTGATATAAAAAGGCTAATATTTTAATTCAATTTATTATTTTGCTTGCGAATAGGTTGACAACGATATTAACCAACGCTTCAACGTTAGCCGAATAGTTACGTTGCTAATCATTAGGCCTATGTCTCTCTTTACCAGTTGCCACTTGTGTTTGTCCTCTTGAAAATAAATCGGTAAGCTTGGCACATTTGGCAGCATCCTCCTCCAATGCCTTTCTTTTTTTCAACCTGGCTTTTTCAGCCCCTCCTGGCCTCTTCCTCCCATCCATACACCCTGACGCGTATCGTTGCGGTAGGGCTGGCCCAGCTATCGGTAGCCTATCTGAGAAAACTTTTTTTTGGAAAAGACGGGCTATGGACCCAACCAACTCTATTTGGGAGGGGAGAACTTCCTCGCATGGTACAACCCATGCAGAGGCTGCGGTGTCAGAATGCGGAACGTGTGTAGCCTACTTTAAGAGAAGATGGACTAAAGTGACAAATGTCAAAAAATGTAATTCTCGACCGGCCCAGAAGTGAAGCGGCCCACCGGGAACTCTCCCGATTCTCCCGATTACCCACCCCGGGCCTGCCTACCACACAGGCACACATACACAGACTAAAAGAGAGTTTCACCTACCACACAGTCACACATATACAGACTAAAAGGAAGGCTGCACGCTTTCATTTCACCACTTGGAGTGTTGGAATGGTGAATCTAATTCTAACATACTTGGTCTGCCTCCCTGTAGGATGAGGGTTAGGGTTATTATTATGGATGTTTCTGTTGGCTACTTCCCCTGAATTTACAGCATGCTGTGAAAAGCTCTGATGGGATTCACAGGGAAAATTGTAAAAAGTTAAATGCACAGTCTTCAAAAGTGCTGTCAACAACTCTTAAGAGCTATGTGGTTCTCTCTCTTTTCTTGCAGTCCCTGATTGAGTCTTGTTTTCGTGAAAGGTTGTTGGTGTTTGAGCTTATCACTGCCCTGTGTTGATTGGCATGGCTCACTTATGGCTCAGTCCGAGCCACTATGTTTGATTCGCATTTACAGAGCCAGGACTGTGTGTGTGAGTGTGTCTTAGTGTGAGTGTGTGAGTGTGTGTGTGTGTCTTAGTGTGAGTGTGTGAGTGTGTGTGTGTGGGCATCTGTGTGTGCCAGGACTGTGTACAAACACTGAACAGACAGCTAGAGGACCCTGAGGAGCAATTCACACTGATTTTGACTACAACATGGACATCAACATTTACTAGCACTGCACATTTTTATCTGCACATGTGTGTGTGTGTGTGTGTGGTCTGTTTGTGTGTGTGTGTGATCTTTTTGTGTGTGTGCGTGTATTATTGTGTGTGTGTGTGTGTGTGTGTGTGTGATCGGTTTGTGTCCTTAGACACAACTAGAATAGAATAGAACTACCAGTCTCTACCAGGCCAACCAATTCTCTCATTGTGACGGAGTGCCGTCACAACACATGAGTGTGTGCTCTGACTGCCATACCACTGAGCCTGGCTCTTTGGCGTTGCGGTTAGAGTGCCGTCATGAGTGTGTGCTCTGAATGCCATACCAACGAGCCTAGCTCTTTGGCGTTGTGGTTAGCGTACCGGTTTAGCAGGTTTGGGTAGGGTGACTACTCTCTCCCCTCCACTACACCCACGCTACTTCAAGAAGTGAGTCACTGTCTGTGTGCCCTCCCCATTGGGAGTGGTGGCTTCTGTCACAACACCACAGAAAGACTGAGACAAGCTACTTAGCGACCTATATATACACTAATAATGTACTAAATGCCCTACTAAATAATATCTGTCATATCTTGCTACTCATTTTTAATGCACTGCACATATCTGAAAGATGAAGTATAAATTTGCACTGATGAAATCAAACTGATGATCTGCTCAGGCCTCTATGGTTGCACTGTAAGCAAGACACCTGCGGTAAAAGTACAGTTTGCGAAAGGTTTTTGACCTTCAATGTCAAGTTGATCTATTGAGCCAATCAAATTACACCTGTCCCTCCCGTGCTCCTAAAGCAACATGCTGATTGGCTGGAATAGTGTATGGCTCAGTCCGAGCCACTTTGTTTGTTTCCCATGTACAGAGCCAGGACTGAGTACAGACACCAGATGAATTAACCAGAACAGGACTGAGTACAGAGACCAGATTAATTAACCAGAACAGTCGGAGGACTCGCTGCATTTGACAGTTTACTGGATGAGAATTGCAGACTCTATCTTTAAGTTTCAGTATCCAGCAATGGGTCTGGTCCTCTAGTCTTGTTATGCTTAGTTTAAGTCTGAATATTGTGTGGTAAAGGTTGGTAATGTTATTCAGATTATTCTACACAAAAGGGCCCCAATGATATGAAAATGCTCAGAAAAATATAACGTTCATAAAGTAAGATGTAGCATCCAACACCTAGAGATGATTTCATCCAGCTTTCATTCATTCTTTTGAGCCAAATCATCACTGAATTGTGATGTCTGCACAAACATCTCTTTTTATTTATTTATTAGGGATAGAGCCCAGGAACTAATGCCATCAAAGTCCGACAGCAAAGAAAAAGGAGGCCCCAGGTTATGTTACACATATGTTACACGTTAAGTTTCACCTTGCACCTAGCAGTGGGTGTCAGCACAGACGTGACAAACTCACAAACTGAGTCTGCTAAGGCTTTGCACTGTTTTCCCTGCTGGTGGTCCAAGAACGTGGACTGATTGGTCCAATAGTTTCCACAGCACAGAGACAGACAGTGAGGATGCATCCATCTCCCATCCATGAAGTGAATCTATCTTTCTATCTATCTATCCGACAGTCTGTCTATCTACATACCTGTCTGTCTATCTACCTATCTGTCTGTCCACATGAAAGAAGTCCCCATTCCTATCAATTAAATGACACACACACACACACACACACACACACACACACACACACACACACTCAGCAAGCTGATCTTGGCATGTGTAAAAGAGAAGGCCTCGCGCCTCACCCCTGAGATGAGGTTACTTCCTCACCACTCATTAACTGCAGGGCTGTATCTCTGTCAGTGGGTGTCTCAGGTCGTACCCCCCCCCCCTCTCCTCCTCCTCCTCCCCCTCCCCCCCCCCCCTCCTCTCCTGGGCCATGTCAGACTAATTGCCAGGCTATTGTTGCTCTTGCTGTTGGCACCTTGCTAACCACCAACCTCTTACCTGGCCGTGTGTCAATGTGACAGCCAAGTAGGCTACAGGGCTCCGTCCTCTCAGGTAGCTGATAGTGATCTGCGCGCGCGCGCGCGCGTGCGTGCGTGCGTGCGTGCGTGCGTGCGTGCGTGCGTGCGTGCGTGCGTGCGTGCGTGCGTGCGTGCGTGCGTGCGTGCGTGTGTGTGTGTGCTCTGTTGGAGGGCAAGGGCCCAGTGAGGTTCAGTGCTGTACTACTATAATCCAGTGTCATTACACACACACACACACCACACACACACACACACACACACACACACGCACGCACACACACACACACACACACACACACACACACACACACGTTCAAACACACAAACGTTCACTCAAACAAACACACATCTATGTGCGTGCACGCATACACAGAAACATATCTTGCAGTTGAGCATACAGTTTATAAATAATGAATGCATGCATACACGAACACACACACACGCAGGAACCACTCTCTCATGCACACGCACACACTCTCTCTCTCTCTCTCTCCCTCTCCCTCTTTTCTCTCTCTCTCCCTCTCTCTCTCTCTCTCACACACACACACACACACATATCCTCGTGCAGTTAAGAATACATGCTTACACACAGAGAGGCATGCACACCAGGAAGAGGAATAGTAGGTGTATTTCTATGAGTGGGAGGGAACAGAATTATAACTCTCTGACTCCCTCGTGTGGACACCTGTGGAACTATCTCATTTCCCCGTGCAATCAACCCGACACACAACATTCTGTCCCCGCTCCCTCCAAAGCCTCGTTTATCTACCCGTTTTAAAAGGATCAGCAGAGCATAAAGAATAAAGACAGTAATTTGAATAAAAGCCATTGAGTTCTTGATTCAACATGGCTTAAACGCAGCTGTCTTTACAATTCAGTATTACAGTATAGGCCTATTTCAAAACAAAACAAAAAACAGAACAGTCTTGGAATGGTTTGGCCAAGCGAAAATCTACAGTAGATCAGAGTCAGAACCAATCACAACTGGGCTTTACAGGTAATAGCATAAATAAATAAATGTATATTTATAAATAGCTCCCTCTGCTGGTCCACTGTGAAAACTGTCGGAATTGTTCATATTTTCATGAGCGGTAGGCTACGGTTATTTATACATTCTTACTAAACATGGTTTGGTTTTATTGTGCTTGTGGTAAGAGTAGTTGATGGAATGATTTGATAGGCTAATCGTACAAATTCTTCTCTTGCAAAGCATAACGAACCTTGCCTTAGGCATACACGGCTCTGCTCAAAAGACTTTTATTAATTTCACTCCGTTTATGGTTGTGGAAACAATATAGCATGCCTATCCGCGGAGATCAAACACAACCCGCAACATTTTTTGCAATCTGAAACCGCTAGGGATCAAGAAAGGCACACTTCAGGAAAACTTTTGGAAATTTCTCATTTTTTCTTGAAGCAATTAGCCTACATATTTTCCACTTTGACCTAATGAAAGGCTCGCCATTATCCATTTAAAGTCGGCATGAACATTACCATTAGATTGATGATAAATTGGTCAAAATGCAGGAATAACGTCGGGTAAATGGGAAACAGAACCACTGCATCCGACTACACGCGGGCTCTGTGTGTACGCGCGCCGCTCCCTGTGTGGCCCCTGCGTGGCGCGCGGCACAGTCCTACCAACGGGCGACCTCAAGGTGTTCGCACGCGCGGAGAGGTAAACAGGTAGTCCGTCCCTCACGCGTCACACTTTAGTTTCCTCTCCCCGACCTCTTTAGACCCCCCCCCCCCTCTTCCTATTTCCCCACCGGCCCCTCTCCCTCCCTCCTTCCCTCCGCCCCCCTCCCTCCCGCGCTCGCTGGCATGTCGGTGCCTGTGGGATGGAGTCACTGTTGCAGATTATCCTCCATCTGGATGCTAGCCTGACCCCCTTTGAAGTCACTCTAATGAAGAGAGAGCCGCATCTCTCCAACTTGATAAGACATCCCGAAACGGTCGGCGCTGCGTCCAGCGGAGAGGTTACAGAAGATTACAGCTGTCTTAAACACAAACTTTGACATTGTTCTCACTTTCTGGGAATAAGGTCGTTTTTTTTTTTACCTTTTACAAAGTAGGTTAATCTAATATTAAGAAGGGAAAAGCTGTGTGTTGGCCCCGGGCACTTGAGATATTTTGTGGACAGCCAAAACATGAAGATTCAGTGGGTTTGCGTGTCTCTCTTGGGGTTAGCTGTATTGTTTGGGGAATATCGGGGGTCTGAAGTGAAATTTAGCCGGCTGGATCGCTGGGTCAAGACCGGCTTTCAGTACCTGAAGCTGAACCTGTGCCGCCGAGTGTCTTTGTTGGAGAGCGAGTGCAAACGATTGTCTCACCTCCACCTAAGCTCCGTGGCCGTTTATGTGTCAGAGTCCAACTCGGAAAAAGTGCTGGCTATACTGCCCGATTCCTACTCTTTCGAGGTCCTAGCGCCCAAACAGAACACTTATTCCGTAGGTCCGGCCCTGGAGGATGGGAAACGAAATCAAAATGTATTCCCCGGTTCGAACACTCATGACGCCGTGCTTGTGCTGGACCCAAGTCCCGGAGAAAGTTTCGGACACCCGGTTGTGCTTTTCTACGTGGACTTTAACGTGACCAAGAAGAGATGTGGACACATGGATGGAATATACATGGGTAAGATCAAATTAAGTTTTTTAAGTGCTTGCTCAAAAAAAATGTTTTTTTGGTATATTTCTTAAAATTAAACTTAGTTTATAAAACAAACTAACACACATCAGTACTATTGGGCATAACATCACATAACTTCTGTTTGATGCTATTCCAACCTATGTGCGTTTAGTTCGAAAGTTTTTTCACCTAAATCTGGGTTGATTATCTTAGCCGTTCGCAAATACATCTTTGTGATAGTTTCCCGTTACGCACTCTTACCCACAACGGAGGCACAATTAAATCGCCATGTAAAAAGAAGTTGAGCTACATTAGACGGCATTTACTACGACCCGTCTCGGCTGCAAGGCAATTCACACCTGTCCCGCGGCAAGTGTCTTTCAAGTCTCACATTCAAACATGTCATGGTGTCATAAATTGATAAGACGCAAAAGTTGCCCGCACCTCCTGGACATCTCCGGGGAGAATATCGGTCTCGTAAATGAATGGAAGAAAAAAACAAAATTTCTGATAGTTCAGAGACGGGACAGCGGGTGAAATAGACACACATTGATGTTGCGGCTGCTCCTCGTTGGGAGTTAACGGTACTCTGCAGCGCAGCTCAGTCGCTATGTAGGCGATCTAATCGGAGTGTGTCTGCACACATTTGCTGGAAGAAAAAAAAAAGCGAGGAGACCTAAATCGTAACCGTGTACGCTCTTAAAAGACACTGGGAAATTAACAGATTACCTCGGACATATTTAATTGAAGTGAGAAGAAGCTTCTCAAACAAACATAAACAGTACATTGAGTTTACTCCACTAAATAGCGCTGCGGGTCCGGCAATATCTGTAGATTTCCAAAAACCGAGGCTTTTAGTCAACGACGTTACTATGACTCCTACTCCGTCACACGGACAGGAAATTCCTGTCAGCAAAACCGCTAAGATAGTGTGTGATAAATAGTTTTCAATAAAGGGGGGGAGGGAGGGAGGGAGATGGAAGCCCATAAAACTTGAGTCACACTTAGGCCATAAACAGCATACTTCTGTTCTCCTCAAACCCCTCTCATGCTCTCACTGGAGCCACTAGAAGCTCCAGTGAAATTGTGCCCAGGGGTGTGTGTGTGTGTCTGTGTGTCTGTGTGTGTGTGTGTGTCTGTGGGGGTACCATGCGTGGTACCTGCGTGGATACCATGAAAACCAGAGATAGAAATGTTTATGGAGTAGAAGTGTGTGTGAAAAGAGATGAAGAGAGAGAACGACAGAGAAAGGGGGATGGGATGAGAAGAGTAGAGAGAGGGGGGATAGAGGGAGAGGTAGCGAGCGAGAGAGATGTAGAGAGAAAAAGAGAGAGAGAGAGGGGGGATAGAGGGAGAGGTAGCGAACGAGAGAGATGTAGAGAGAAAAAGAGAGAGCGAGAGGGGGGATAGAGGGAGAGGTAGCGAGACAGAGAGCTCTCAGGACCTGTCAGGTCTGGGTTCCCCGCTGAGCGACTGAGCAGAGCTGCAGCGGGAGGAAGCCAAGAGGCATGCATTTACCATCAGCGCCGCCCGCGCCCGCTCCTGCGCCCGCGCCCGCACCCGCGCCCGCGCCCGCTCGCACCCTCAATTATTCATCCTGAGTGTATCGGCCTGTCCTCACTACTGAGTTCAGCACCCACGGCCATTCATGCACCTCACACACACACACACACACACACACACACACACACACACACACACACACACACACACCTCTCCGTTCCAGACTTGCACCCATATCTCGGCCCCTCAAACACCCCGATTCCCTGGTTCTGCCCGTGGGAACCCCCTGGAGTACCGTCACGTCCGGTTCTGGCGGCAGGAGTCTTTCCGGTCCGCGTAGAACTGGCTGGAGTTCTGTGTCAGGCCGCTTGAGGGGTGAAAGGGTTCCCGGGGAGTTGAATGGGTTCTTTTTTTTATGAATGTCATGACCTGACTGCATTTTTAAAAAGAATTCAGAGCTTCAATGCAGAGCTAAAGCCTCACGTGTGTGTGTGTGTGTGTGTGAGAGAGAGAAAGAGTTGTTCTGCCTTTGCTTGTGTTTATGTGTGTATAGCATGTCTGTGTGTGCGTGTTTCTGTGTGTGTGTGTGTGTGTGTGTGTGTGTGTGTGTGTGTGAGAGAGAGTAAGAGTTGTTCTTCCCTTGCTTGTGTTCATGTGTGTATAGCATGTCTATGTGTGTGTGTGTGTATATGTGTGTGTGTTCACTGGTACTGTAAATGTGTGCTTGTTTGTGTACAACAGATTTCTGTGCCTGTGTGAGCCCATACATGGACACTGCATGCAGGTGTGTGTCTGTAACTAAATGTTATGTTTTTTTTATGTGTGTGTGCTTGTGCGTCTGTGTGTCTGTGTGTCTGTGTGTGTGAGAGAGCTGGTCTATGGGAATGCTCAGTTGAAGACCACACCAGAGACGAGGCTCTAAAGAGCCTCTCCATGCTGATGTGTGTGTGTGTGTGTGTGTGTGTGTGTGTGTGTGTGTGTGTGTGTGTGTGAGAGAGAGAGAGAGAGAGAGAGAGAGAGACGAGGCTCTAATAATAAGAGCCGCTCAATGCTGATGAGTGTATGTGTGTGTGTGTGTGTGTGTGTGTGTGTGTGTGCCGCTCCATGCTGATGAGTGTGTGTGTGTGTGTGTATGTGTGTGTGTGTGTGTGTGTGTGTGTGTGTGTGTGTGTGTGTGTGTGTGTGAGAGAGAGCCGCTCCATGCTGATGAGTGCGGTGAGAAAGACTCACCATGGCCCATAATGACAGGCTCACTGGCCCTAATAACCAGGGACAGGACGGACAATAACACAAGAAAGAAAGAAAGAAAGAAAGAAAGAAAGAAAGAAAAGAAGAGAAAGAAAAGAAGAGAGACAGAAATAAAGAAAGGCCACCAAGGAGCGTGAGTGTGTGAGTGTGTGTGTGTGTGTGTGTGTGTGTGAGAGTGTGTGTGTGTGTGAGTGTGTGTGAGTGTGTAAGTGTGTGAGTGTGTGAGTGTGTGGCCAAGGAGCCAAATCTGGAAGCAGTTTTTGGCTTCTTACATGTGTCCAGAACTTGACCACCTCATCTGAAGATGTGTGTGGAGAGAGAGAGAGAGAGAGAGAGAGAGAGAGAGAGAGAGAGAGAGAGAGAGAGAAGAGATGTAGAGAGAGAGAGAGAGAGAGAGAGAAGGGGAGGTAGAGAGAGAGAGAAGGGGATGTAGAGAGAGAGAGAGAAGGGGAGGTAGAGAGAGAGAGAGAGAGAGAGAGAAGGGGATGTAGAGAGAGAGAGAGAGAGAGAGAGAAGCGGAGGTAGAGAGACAGCAGGAGAAAAGGAGAGTGGTGTATACAGGGAGAGAGAGAAAAGGAGGGAAGTCGAGAGACAGAGAGAGAGAGAGAGAGAGAGAGAAGGGGAGGTAGAGAGACAGAGAGAGAGAGAGAGAGCCTGAGAGGTTGTGCGTGTCTGGGTCTGTATGAGAAAGAGCGAAATGAGAGAGCGAGCAAGAGAGAGAAAAACAGAAAGCGAGGAAAAGATGTATGGTAGACAAAGTTTGTTGCATGTTTGTATGTGTGTGTGTGTGTGTGTGTGTGTGTATGTGTGTGTGTGTGTGTGTGTGTGTATGTTTGCGTGCGTGCGTTAGTGAGAGAGCAAAAAAAAGGGGAAAAAACAACAGTGAAAGAGTAAGAAAGGAGCAGTTCTGTTCTGACCGCGTTTGAAACCCACCCACTCTTTGAAAGGGGACCAGGGAAGGGCTGAGAGCCTCCACACACACTCTACCCCCCCACACACACTCCAACCGACAGACCCACACACACTCTACCCCCCACTCTACCCCCCGACCCACACACACACTCTACCCCCCGACCCACACACACTCTACCCCCGACCCACACACAC
>NC_045153.1:6929339-6939339 GCF_900700415.2 Clupea harengus
CGGCCGAACGAGCCAACGAGCCAACGAGCTGTCCGCCGTGGTCAGAGATTGGCTCTAATTCATCTCGTCTGTCATCGTTAGCCAATCACTTAGACGCGCCGTTCCATTCCCCGCTTCCCGAACCTCCTGATCCGGTTTCAGTCCCCGCGGAATGACATTCCCAGATAGCCACGGAGCCTGGAACGCACCTGGTGCCGGATTGGGCCGGAATCAGTGCCGGATTTGATCAGAATTGGAATCGGAAATCTGATCGGCTGTGGTGTGTGGGTGTCTGTGTGTGTGTGTGTGTGTGTGTGTGTGTGTGAGTGTGTCTGATCGGCTGTGGTTTGTGGGTGTCCGTGTTGGTCTGGCAGAGGCTTCAAGTGTCATGACACAAAAACACACAGACTTAGGCAACCTCGATAACCCCACAGGGAAACCTCTCTCAGTCAGCTCTATCTGTGTCTCTCTCTCTCTCTCTCTCTGTGTCTGTCTGTCTCTGTCTGTCTCTCTCTCTCTCTCTCTCTCTCTCTCTCTCTCTCTCCCTCTCTCTCTCTCTCTGTCTCTCTGTGTCTGTCTGTCTGTCTCTCTCTCTCTCTCTCTCTCTCTCTCTCTCTCTCTCTCTCTGTCTGATAGTGACTGAGAGAAAAGGCAAAAAAGGCTAGAAGGTGTGTCAGAGAGTGTGTGGTGGAGGGCAAACTCTTTTGAGACATCTGTTTCTCCCTACCTGAGTCCATGTAAGACGAGTCGTGGTTGTGGACGGGTGCGTGCGCTCTTGTGCTGGTTACTAGCAGGCCTAATGGGAGGAAGCGTAAGATGAGTCATGGTGGACGGGTGCGCTCTAATTGGCTAATCGGAGGAAGCGTAAGATGAGTCATGGTGGACGGGTGCGCTCTGATTGGCTAATCGGAGGAAGCGTAAGATGAGTCATGGTGGACGGGTGCGCTCTGATTGGCTAATCGGAGGAAGCGTAAGATGAGTCATGGTGGACGGGTGCGCTCTAATTGGCTAATCGGAGGAAGCGTAAGATGAGTCATGGTGGACGGGTGCGCTCTAATTGGCTAATGGGAGGAAGCGTAAGATGAGTCATGGTGGACGGGTGCGCTCTAATTGGCTAATCGGAGGAAGCGTAAGATGAGTCATGGTGGACGGGTGCGCTCTAATTGGCTAATCGGAGGAAGCGTAAGATGAGTCATGGTGGACGGGTGCGCTCTAATTGGCTAATCGGAGGAAGCGTAAGATGAGTCATGGTGGACGGGTGCGCTCTAATTGGCTAATCGGAGGAAGCGTAAGATGAGTCATGGTGGACGGGTGCGCTCTAATTGGCTAATCGGAGGAAGCGTAAGATGAGTCATGGTGGACGGGTGCGCTCTAATTGGCTAATCGGAGGAAGCGTAAGACGAGTCATGGTGGACGGGTGCGCTCTAATTGGCTAATCGGAGGAAGCCGCTGCCCAGACTGAGAGAGGCAGGGGGAGGGATGTGTTCCAGGCTTCCTTCAAACACATCCAGCAGCAGAACCACAGCTCAGCAGAACCCTAGAGAACAAAGGCGCAGAACCACAGCTCAGCAGAACCCTAGAGAACAAAGGCCCAGAACAACAGCTCAGCAGAACCCTAGAGAACAAAGGCCCAGAACAACAGCTCAGCAGAACCCTAGAGAACAAAGGCCCAGAACCACAGCTCAGCAGAACCCTAGAGAACAAAGGCGCAGAACCACAGTTCAGCAGAACCCTAGGGGACAAAGGCGCTGAATAAAATGACACCGGATCCACATAGATCCACTGGCTTCGCACCAGATCAGGGCAAGATCCAGCTATCGCCAGTGCTGATGATTTGGACAGGACGTGTCACATTTCCTGAGTGTGTGTGTGTGTGTGTGTGTGTGAGAGAGAGAGAGAGGAAGAGTCTTCAGAGTGTCTGTGGCAGACAGAAATGATAGTCAGGCAGCCTTATACACACTCAGATAGTAGACAAGCCTGGTGCTGATCTGGCCCAGACCAGCTCAATCTATTCCAGATCTGGCCCAGACCAGCTCAATCTATTCCAGATCAGGTCCAAATCGTTTCCAGACTGAGCTACTATCTGAGCATGTAGCATTAGAAGCAGAGCAGAGATGGACCCTAAGAACTAACACACACAAATACACTAAACACTAACACAGACACAGACGACTCATATGACGTGTTGCATGTGTCCCTGTGACTGAACTCATATGACGTGCTGCATGTGTCCCTGTGACTGAGATCATATAACGTGCTGCATGTGTCCCTGTGACTGAACTCATGTGACGTGCTGCATGTGTCCCTGTGACTGAACTGCATGTGTCCCTGTGACTGAGCTGCATGTGTCCCTGTGACTGAACTCATATGACGTGTTGATGTGCTGCATGTGTCCCTGTGACTGAACTCATATGATGTGTGCTGCATGTGTCCCTGTGACTGAGCTGCATGTGTCCCTGTGACTGAACTCATATGATGTGCTGCATGTGTCCCTGTGACTGAACTCATATGACGTGCTGCATGTGTCCCTGTGACTGAACTCATATGACGTGCTGCATGTGTCCCTGTGACTGAACTCATATGATGTGTGCTGCATGTGTCCCTGTGACTGAACTCATATGACGTGCTGCATGTGTCCCTGTGACTGAACTCATATGATGTGTGCTGCATGTGTCCCTGTGACTGAACTCATATGACGTGCTGCATGTGTCCCTGTGACTGAACTCATATGATGTGTGCTGCATGTGTCCCTGTGACTGAACTCATATGACGTGCTGCATGTGTCCCTGTGACTGAACTCATATGATGTGTGCTGCATGTGTCCCTGTGACTGAACTCATACAGTATGATGTGTGCTGCATGTGTCCCTGTGAGAATGAGCTTTTTCGACATGTTTCTCCTAAGTGCATCACGTGATATAACATTTACCCAGGCACCTTAATCCATCATGGCTTGTTGTATTTGTTACAAACATGGCGTTGCCCTTGTGAAATAATAACAGTAATTACCCCAGTCATAATGTGTTCATTACATCTCCTCCCTCGTCACATTTGGCCACAGGTGCTTGAGCAGTCCAGCACAGCCTTCACGTCAGTGTGTCATTTACACTCTATTTACATTTATGTATGTTTGCACAGGAGACACAGCCTTCACGTCAGTGTGTTATTTACACACCATTTACATTTATGTATGTTTGTATAGGAGACACTTGTTTTCCAGAGGGGCTTGTAGTTCAGGACAGATGTGTAATCAATATGTGTGACCCCCGGAATCCAAACCTCACACAGCAGACAGCCACCCTAATCTGAGGGTTAGGGGCAGAGTGACAGCCTGTGGAGTCTGTCTTGGATGTGTTTGTTTTTCTGACACACTTGACGTCCACATATTCAACGACTCGTCTCCAGACTGTGAACTCCTGTGTGTGTGTGTGGTGTGTGTGTGGTGTGTGTGTGTGTGTGTGTGTGTGGTGTGTGTGTGTGTGTGTGTGTGTGTGTGTGTGTGTGTGTGCAGATCACCCGGACTTTGCCCCGTGTCCCCTGCCCCTGCCCCTGTCGAGCCCCAGTGTGCCCCTGTCCAGCTGTGAGCTCAGCAAGAACACGCGCCGCTGCCACCAGCAGCCCCTGGCATCACAGCTCTCCTGCCGCCTCTACCAGACCTGTGACCACGCCGTGCTCCTGTCAGGTGAGACTGCTCCACCACACATACCGCACACATACCGCACACATACCGCACACATACAGAACAGATACAGAAGAGATACAGAACAGACACAGAACAGATACCGCACACATACAGCACAGATACGGCACGCATACAGCAAGGATAAGGCACGCATACAGCACAGATACGGCACGCATACAGCACAGATACGGCACAGATACGGCACACATACCGCACACATACCGCACACATACCGCACAGATACGGCACGCATACCGCACACATACCGCACACATACCGCACACATACCACACACATACCGCACACATACAGCCCAGACACAGAACAGACACGGCACAGACACGGCACAGACATGGCACAGACATGGCACAGACACGGCACAGACACGGCACAGACACAGAACAGATACGGCACAGACATGGCATACAGCACAGATACGGCACGCATACGGCACAGATACGGCACGCATACGGCACAGATACGGCACGCATACGGCACAGATACGGCACGCATACAGCACAGATACGGCACGCATACCGCACAGATACGGCACGCATACGGCACAGATACGGCACGCATACGGCACAGATACGGCACGCATACAGCACAGATACGGCACGCATACGCCACAGACACAGAACAGACACGGCATACGGTACAGATACGGCACGCATACGGCAGAGATACAGAACAGACACGGCATACGGTACAGATACGGCACGCATACGGCAGAGATACAGAACAGATACAGAACAGATATGGCAGACATACATCATGCATACAGCACAGACACCACACAGATACGGCACACATAAGTCATACATACGGCACAGATACGGCACAGATACGGCCCAGTAGTGGCTGTGATCTGGGTCAGACTCTGATTTCCACTCTTCCTCTCCTCTAAACCCTCTACTCTATCTTCTGCTTTTATCTCATGTACTTTGCCGTCTTCCTCACCCTCCCATCATTAATCAGATTTGTTGACCTTTGACCTTTGCATTCCCATAACGTGTTCTCTTCTCTCTAGGCTTCTATTATCTCATCCTATTCAGTCCCTCCTCTCGCGATTCCGCGATGTGTAAATTCAATGCACAATCAGCAATATACCGCATTTTTCTGTGAAGCTGCATATCTTCTTATTTACCACATACGTTTTGCATAAAATATGCCTTGATGTTAAATTTCAACTCATTTCTGCTTCAGGCCTCCTGATGGTGGTATAAGTTTATGCACAATCTGTCAACCAACTGCCACTGATAATGTCTCACTTGTTTGGTGGTGTGTGATGGATTGACGACCAGGTTTTTCTTGGTATTAGACATTCATTTGACGTTCATGACATCTCATTAAATGAATACATTCATGCATAGGCCTATTGAAGGGTCATTTGAGTGAGTAAACTATCGACACAGTTAGGCCAGGAGTGGTCAACACATTTCGATTCATCCATTGCATGAAATGAAGAAATATGGACACACAAAAACTAAAAATATAAAATATTAAAAAACTAAAATACTCACAGATAATCTGTGTGTTGTCTGTGATTTTTACCTCTCATTCATTTGTTTTATAGTTTATGTGGAGTTTAAGTGGGTTTAAAGCAAAACTTCTTAAAATGTATAGAAATCACCAACACAAAACTGATTTTGATAGCAAAAAATCTTCAAAAAATTGTGAAATCCATCTTCTCCTCCCCTACCATCCATCCATCCATCCATCCTGACATCCATCCATCCATCCACCCATCCATCCATCCATCCATCCATCCATCCATCCATCCATCCATCCATCCATCCATCCATCATGACATCCATCCATCCATCCCTCCATACAACCATCCATACAACCATCCATCCATCCATCCATCCATCATCCATCCATCCATCCATCCATCCATCCACCATCCATCCATCCATCCATCCATCCATCCATCCATCCATCCACCATCCATCCATCCATCCATCCATCCATCCATCCACCATCCATCCATCATCAGTCCATCCATCCATCCATCATCCATCCATCCATCCATCCACCATCCATCCATCCATCCATCCATCCATCCATCCATCCATCCATCCATCCAGATGACATTGCGGATATATGGCCATAGTCATGTATCTGTGTTTTCAACTAAAACAAGGCATGATTTAACAAGCGCTACACTCTTGAATCTGCATGGACGTGAAACAGATAGCTAATAGCCCAGCTGGCTGTGCACTCTGATACCCCACCACTGTTACCCCACACTCTCTGCCTGAGTGAGACCTGTGGGCTAGACCTGTGTGTAATTTGTCTTCTGCTTGAGCCTACACTTACAGACGTGTGTGTGGTCTCTCATCTCCTGTTCAACACTGCTCTCTCTGTGGTTCTGTGTGTGTGTGTGTGTGTGTGTGTGTGTGTGTTCTCTCACGTTTCTGCTATTTCACTGGGTTCCCACGATTATTTGGGTGTTCCTGCGTGTGTGTGTGTGCGTGTCTAAGTGTGTGTGTGTTCCCTTGATGTTTGTGTGTACTGTGCCTGATCTTATATGTGTTCCCTTCAGATTCCCACAAGTGTTCTCCACGTGTGTGTTCCCTACATGTGTGTTCCTACGTGTGTGTTCTCCATGCTCCTTCACACACTCTAGTCGTTCTTCTCATGTTCTTCCGTGTAACTCTGTGTTCTCCTCATGTTCCTCCGTGTAACTCTGTGTTCTCCCCATGTTCCTCCGTGTAACTCTGTGTTCCTCCTCATGTTCCTCTGTGTAACTCTGTGTTCCTCTCATGTTCCTTCGTGTAACTCTGTGTTCCTCTCATGTTCCTCCGTGTAACTCTGTGTTCTCCTCATGTTCCGCCGTGTAACTCTGTGTTCTCCTCATGTTCCGCCGTGTAACTCTGTGTTCTCCTCATGTTCCTTCATGTAACTCTGTGTTCTCCTCATGTTCCTCCGTGTAACTCTGTGTTCCTCTCATGTTCCTCCGTGTAACTCTGTGTTCCTCTCATGTTCCTCCGTGTAACTCTGTGTTCCTCTCATGTTCCTCCGTGTAACTCTGTGTTCTCCCCGTGTTCCGCCGTGTAACTCTGTGTTCCTCTCATGTTCCTCCGTGTAACTCTGTGTTCTCCTCATGTTCCTCTGTGTAACTCTGTGTTCTCCCCATGTTCCGCCGTGTAACTCTGTGTTCTCCTCATGTTCCTCCGTGTAACTCTGTGTTCTCCTCATGTTCCGCCGTGTAACTCTGTGTTCTCCCCATGTTCCGCCGTGTGTTCTCACACCCAGGTGGTTGGCAGGAGCAGATCACATACCAGCGGCATGTGCAGAACCTGCAGCTCTTTTACAAGATGCTGCGCAATAATGGCTTCCATAAGGACCACATCAAAACCTTCTTTGCAGGGAACGGCCAGGTTGCAGGTGAGACGCAGAGCTCTCTCTCTCCCTCTTTCTCTCTCTCTCTTCCTCTTTCTCTCTCCCTCTTTCTCTCCCTCCCTCCCACTCTCCCCCTCTCGCTCCTTCTCTCCATCTGTTGCGCCCTGACTCTCCCTCTTTCTCTCCCCCACTCTCTCTCTCTCCCACTTTCTCTCCCCCACTCTCTCTTCTCCTCCCTCTTTCTCTCCCCCACTCTCTCTCCCTCGCTTCCCTTCCCTCTCTCTCTCTCCCTCTTTCCCTCTCTCTCTCTCTCTCTCCCCTATTCTCTCTCTCCCTCCTTTCCACTCTCTCCCTCTCATTTCTTCTCTCCATCTGTCCCCCCCCCCCCCTCTCGGGCCGTGGGAGATCTCATTCCTGGAGAGCTGGGCAGTGTTAATCAAATCCTGAAAATGGGCTACTAAAAGCAGAGACTGAACAGAAACTTTGAGGCCTACTTAAAGTAAATACATAAGTTATATACACACACACACACACACACACACATACACACGTGCGCACATACGCAAACACACGTGCGCACGCACACACACACACACACACACACACACACACACACACACACACACACTCACACACACACACACACGTGCGCGCACATACGCACACACACGTGCAAACACACACGCGCATATACACACAGTTTATGAAGTTTATGAAGTACGCTGAAAGCTTATGTTTTGACTCTATTGATCCACTGAAAGTATGCCCTCACCCATAAGCTGTTTGGAAGTGCATAAAAGCTGTCAGTTCTAAAGAGCTGTATGTACACAATCCGCCTGTTCATTTCAAGCACACCCTGACGCACTTCAACATGTCCGCCAGGGACTGTTGCAGTGTTTTGTTCTTTTGTAAAACCGGGTGTGTACCGGGTTCTTCAAGCATGGGTGGAATGGATCTAGGCCTTCAGAACAAATAAGGGCCTTATATACGAGACCCTAATTGGTTGCAATTTCAAACATCGTCATCTATTTACTATTTTTGCTTTTTAGTAATTCAATTTTAGTAATTAGTACCAAATACTCATAACCAAACTTATGAGCACTCTTCCAAGGTAAACATAATGTATGGAAAGTGAACATTATACGTAATAGATCCATGATTAATATAAGGTATTACCCATTGCCAAGGATACTTGGTTCATCGTGTTACCTATTGTCACAGGTACTTGATATCTAATAAATGTTCGATAAATGTTCATAAGTCTTACCCGTTATTGTAGATGCTTGTTTCATGGATAGTGTTATTCGTTATCATTGGTCTTTAATTACCTACCATGTTTGAGTCATGATTTTCATGCCTGCTAGATTTCATGGCTTGTCATTGGTTGAGGTGGTTACCTGTTTGAGCAGAGGTGCATCTTGGTCCGTGTCGTCACTGAGCGTGTCTGTTGTCTGTTGTCTGTGTCGCTGGTCTCGTAGCCAAGGAGACGGAGGGCGTGTACTCGGCCACGGAGAAGGAGACCATCAGGAGCCACGTGGCCTACGTGTGCCGCAAGCAGCACTGCGCCGACACCCTGGTGCTCTACCTCAACAGCCCCACCTGGAACGACGGAACCATGCTGCTCTGGGACAGGAACCACAACGGCATCGTGAGTGGCAGGGCTTTCTCCAATTGTAGACGCTGGGTCCATTGTTTAGCCATTTGTGTGTCCACTATTCCTACAGGCAACAGAATCACTAAATAGGGTCTTCTGTTTTGCCATTTATCTGGCCACTATTTCCTTATCCAACAGAATGACTAAATTAACAGAATGACTATCTGTTAATCTGTATGTATGTATGTATGTATGTATGTATGTATGTATGTATGTATGTATGTATGTATGTATGTATGTATGTATCTAGCTACTGACCTATCTATCTCTGTGTGTGTATCTATCTGGCTATCTGAGTGTGTGTGTGAGTGGGAGTGTGGGGGAGGGGGGGGGGGCTATGTATCCATCTGGCTGTCTGTTCCTGTCTGTCTTTCTGTGATCAAATGTTCCCTCATAACAAAAGCATGACTAAGTTAAACGTATGCTCTGCCTGTTACGACATCTAATGAATTCCTCGAACCCAGAGGAGTTATGTCCGGGACAGTAGCGCCCCTCCACCTCCTCCTCCTCCTCGGAGAGGGAGGAAGAGGAATAAATAAATAAAATGAACTGGAGTGGAGCAACAGGAAGCTTCGCTTTGCTTCACTTTGCTTCACTTTGCTTCACTTTACCTCGCTTTACCTCACTTTGCTTCACTTTACCTCGCTTTGCTTCACTGTGCTGTGCTGTGCTGTGCTGTGCTGTGCTGAGCTGAGCTGCAGTGTGCGGACAGATCAATGGCCGTTGCCCAAGAATGCTGAAACGATCATCTTATCTTCCTGCCACTAATGGGTCCAGCATGTGTGTGCGTAAATCAGCTCCCTCCGCGCGCTTCAAAGCTCTCGCCTGCCGGACGGCCCAATTAAAGGGGGGAACCAGGCCGGCGCGGGACGCAACAGACGTGGAGTAAAAGGCCTCCATCTAGTTCTACTACCCTGAGCTGCCCCCTCCCCTTGCCCAACAGGACAGGACAGGACAGGGGTAGAAAGGCTCCTTTGCACCACTTCTGGGGCTTCAGGGGCAGTTCAGATCATTTTGTTTCCAGAATAAACAAACTGCAATGACAAACAGGCCATAAATGATTTAAACTGCTGCGGGCTTGCAGAAGTAAACAAGTTTAGACTCAAACATCCGAGAGGGTTTTTTTCTTTAAAAAGGACAACATTTTACTGATGTAGTAACCCTGCACCCAAATTCTGCTGAAACTAAATGGTTGAATGCGTGCGTGCGTGCGCGTGTGTGTGTGTGTGTGTGTGTGTGTGTGTGTGTGTGTATATGAATGTATCCTGATGGACTGGAGTAGGGCTCTCAGCTATCTGCCCTCTGGATAGCTCACTACACACACACACACACACACAC
>NC_045153.1:6941839-6949339 GCF_900700415.2 Clupea harengus
TCTTCTCTCTCTCCATCTCTCTCCCACTCTTCTCTCTCTCCCTCTCTTCTCTCTGCCCCTCTCTCTCTCTCTCTCTTCTCTCTCTCTCTCTTCTCTCTCCCACTCTCTCTCTCTCTCTTCTCTCTCTCTCAGGCGGACCTGAAGGAGCGCTACTCTGTTGGTGAGCTGCTGTCGGACCTGGCGGGGTGTCGTGCCCAGCGCGTGCTGCTGTTCGTGGAGCAGAGCTACAGCGGCGCCCTCAGCAAGAGGCTGCGGAGCTCCAGGAAGCACCAGAACGTGGTGCTGGTCAGCGCCCTGCCCTGGGTGGAAGCGGCACAGGCTTGGGCATCACTGCAGCCCTCACACTGCCTCATGGACCACCTCACCAAGGTACGGGGCAGGGGCTCTACGGGTTTGGGCTCAAATGTGACCACATCACCAAGGTACGGGGCAGGGGCTCTACGGGTTTGGGCTCAGAGTGTGTGTGGGTTTCAAAGTGTGTGTGGGTTTGAATGTGACCACATCACCAAGGTACGGGGCAGGGGCTCTACGGGTTTGGGCTCAAAGTGTGTGTGGGTTTCAAAGTGTGTGTGGGTTTGAATGTGACCACATCACCAAGGTACGGGGCAGGGGCTCTACGGGTTTGGGCTCAGAGTGTGTGTGGGTTTCAAAGTGTGTGTGGGTTTGAATGTGACCACATCACCAAGGTACGGGGCAGGGGCTCTACGGGTTTGGGTTAAAAGTGTGTGTGGGTTTGAATGTGACCACCTCACCAAGGTACGGGGCAGGGGCTCTACGGGTTTGGGCTCAAAGTGTGTGTGGGTTTCAAAGTGTGTGTGGGTTTGAATGTGACCACATCACCAAGGTACGGGGCAGGGGCTCTACGGGTTTGGGCTCAGAGTGTGTGTGGGTTTGAATGTGACCACCTCACCAAGGTACGGGGCAGGGGCTCTACGGGTTTGGGCTCAAAGTGTGTGTGGGTTTGAATGTGACCACATCACCAAGGTACGGGGCAGGGGCTCTACGGGTTTGGGCTCAAAGTGTGTGTGGGTTTGAATGTGACCACCTCACCAAGGTACGGGGCAGGGGCTCTACGGGTTTGGGCTCAAAGTGTGTGTGGGTTTCGAAGTGTGTGTGGGTTTGAATGTGACCACCTCACCAAGGTACGGGGCAGGGGCTCTACGGGTTTGGGCTCAAAGTGTGTGTGGGTTTCGAAGTGTGTGTGGGTTTGAATGTGACCACATCACCAAAGTACGGGACAAGGCAGGAGCAAGAGTTAAATGTGTTTGGCTTAAATGTGTTTGGGTTAAATGTGTTTGAGTTAAATGTGTTTGAGTTAAATGTGTTTGAGTTACCGGTAAATGTGTTTGAGTTAAATGTGTTTGAGTTAAATGTGTTTGAGCATCACTTCTGTTCTAACTTAGTCTCATAAACCATCTCATTCACGTAAGGGACAGGAGACCAGGGGTTACATTACATACAAAATGTGTTTGAGTTAAATGTGATTGAGTTAAATGTGTTTGGGTTAAATGTGTTTGAGTTAAATGTGTGTCGACTTCACCCCTGCCCTCACAGACCACCTTACTAAGCTATGACACATGGCAGAGCAAGGGTTAAATGTGTTTGGTTTAAATGTGTTTGGATTTGAAAGACTTTAGCTTAAATGTGTTTGGATTAAATGGGTGTTGAAGGAGACCACCTCATCAAGACACCAAACCAGGGCAAAGGAGACCGCACGTGTTTGGGTTGAAATGTGTTTTGGTTAAATTTGTGTACGTTAAATGTGTTTGGTTTTCATGCTTAGGGGTAAACACGTTTGGGTTGAATGTGTTTTGGTTAAATGTGTTTACTTTAAACATGTTTGGGTTGAATGTGTTTTGGTTAAACGTGTTTATATAATTATGTTTAAGTCTGAATGTGTTTGGCTTACATCTCCTTCTCAATCCTCTTTTTTGTCCTTCTGTATTTCTGTCCTCTTCTCTACTCATCTCTCTTCCCTTCTCCTCTTCCTCAACCCTCCCTTCTCCTCCCTTCTTTCCCGACCCTCTCTCCTCCTCCCTTCTCCACCCACTCTCCACCCTCTATCCTCCTCCCTTCTCTCCTCTCCCCTTCTCCTCTCCTCTCCTCTCTTCCTCCTCTCCACCCTCTCTTCTCCTCCCTTCTCTCCCGACCCTCTCTTCTCCTCACCTCTCCTCCTCTCTCCTCTCCTCCTCCTCACCTCTCCTCTCCTCCCTTCTCTCTCCTCCTCCTCTCTCCTCCTCCCCTCCTCTCCTCTCCTCTCCTCCTATCCTCCCCTCCTCTCCCCTCCCTACTCCACTCCTCACCCCTCCTTCTTCTATCCCCCTGTCTCCTCTCCTCTCCTCTCCTCTCCTGTCCTCTCCTCCTCTCTCCTCTCCTCCTCCTCACCTCTCCTCTCTTTTCCTCCCTTCTCTCTCCTCTCTCCTCTCTCTCTCTCCTCCCCAGAGTGCTGCGATGCCTCGTCTGAGTGAGTCGGCACAGGGCCTGCTGAACGTCACCCTGGCGGGGGCTCCGTGTAATGCCACCCCCCCTCTCACGGAGGCCGAGATGCGCAGGGAGTTCATGGGCTGCCAGAACCTGCCCACAGCCCTCTGGCACAGGGGGCAACGCCGCGGCAACTAAAACCAGAAACGCCTGACGATGAACACACATGATACGCATTAACGCACACACACACACATATGCATTTACAGACCTACAGCCTTGCATATAGGAAGACGTGGACTCACACACGTCAGATGTGAACTCCTACTAAAGTTGGCACATATACATACAGAGATTATATGCCCTCGTTGCACACCAAGGACACCCACAAATGCACACACACACACACACACACGGACACAGACACACACAGTGTTCCTTATCATACCGCAGATGAACCTGCTTTGTTTCTCCCTGTCTTTCTCCCGAGTCTTTTCTCTCCTATAAACATGTCTAGTTTGGGATTATAAAGGGACTTCTTCAGCACTTCTAAGTCTTATCCATCCAGCCAGCCCCCCCCATCCCCCCTCAACACCCCCCTCTGGCCTGTAGGTACCACTAGAGCAGGAGTTACACAAGGCTGTGCAGTATAGGTGCTGTACTCAAGCATCTTCTCTTCACCTGTACCATCAGGGGAATGCCTCTCATATCACTCACCACAAGGCAGGTGGATCAGGCCCAGAATGCCCCCCCAACCCATCTGCTTATCTTAAGGGTTAGGGTTAGCTCCATGCACACACACACACACACACACACACACACACACACACCACTCAGGCCCAGAATGGCCCCCAAACCCATCTGCTTATCTTAAGGGTTAGGGTTAGCTCCATGCACACACACACACACACACACACCACTCACAGAAAGAGCAGCAGGCTGTGGAATAGAATCTGGCCGTCATCTGTCCAGTCCGGTCTTGAGCTGGTTCCTACCCATGGTTCTGCTGCAGTCAGGAACACATTTCATTCAGTGCACTTAAGGACACAGCACCTTCTCCCACCCACACTGACACCAGAGCACCACAGCACCTTCTCCCACCCACACTGACACCAGAGCACCACAGCACCACTGACGAGCTTCACCAGACAGCCGCTCGTGCTGAGGTAGATCTGAGACGCCAGATTCACAAACTTCCATCTCCATGATAAAACAGACCTATAGGTGTGTGCAAAAGTGTGTGTGCGTGTGTGTGGAGATTTGAATGTGTGGATGATGGTCGATGTAAGTGTCTGTGTGAGTGAAAGTGTGTGTGTGAGTGTGTGTGTTGTCCTCCCTCTGAACTTGTCCTCTGCTCAGGCGGTGATGCCCCACCCCTCCCCCGCCGTTGGAGGTGCAGCCTTTCTCCGAGTACACACTCTCTCGACTCTTTTTCACCACACACACACACACACACTCTCTCTCTTGACACACACTCTCTTTTTCAGCACACACACACTCTTTTTCAGCACACACACTGACGCAGTCTGGGAAAAGGTTCAGCACGGGGACACCAGCATCCTTGAGAGAGAGGAGGAGAGAGAGAAGAGAGTGAGAGAAAGAGAGAGTCAGGGAGGGGAGGAGAGAGAGAGACAGAGAGGGGAGGGGAGGAGAGGAGAGAGAGAGACAGGGAGGAGAGGAGAGGAGAGAGAGCTTTGTCGCGGGTCAGTGAGTGGTCACGGCTAGGGCTAAAAAAAGCTTGTCAGTGACAACGCCACTCCACACACACCTACACACACACACAGACACACACACGCCTAGCACTTGTTCCGCTGTTCTAATGTTCCGCCCCCCCCCCCCCAACTCCACCTGCAAGAGCGAGAGATGACGAGGGAGGGATCATTTAATTATGAGAAGCAACGCCCAGTGCAGGACAACACACATCACCCCCTCCCTTCCCCATACACACACACACACACACACACACTAAGTTTGACCGTGGGACAGATCTGGTACAGCCTCTGGATACCATCGCTGATCCGTTCCATAGTTCGGCGGTTTATGACACATGTGACCCAAGAGCCACCATCTCACAGTAAACACATACGAGACACAGACACTCTCCTGTCCTAGAGACAAGGACACTGAGACAGAGACACTCTCCTGAGACAAGGACACAGACACTGACACTCTCCTGAGACACAGACAGAGACACACACACACTCCTGCCCTCGAGACAAGGACACTGAGACAGAGACACAGACACTCTCCTGAGACAAGAACACTGAGACACAGACACTCTCCTGCCCTAGAGACAAGGACACTGAGACACAGACACTCTTCTGCCCTAGAGACAAGGACACTGAGACAGAGACACTCTCCTGAGACAAGGACACAGACACTGACACTCTCCTGAGACACAGACAGAGACACACACACACTCCTGCCCTCGAGACAAGGACACTGAGACAGAGACACTCTTCTGCCCTCGAGACAAGGACACTGAGACAGACAGAGACACTCTCCTGAGACAAGGACACAGAGACAGACACAGACACTCTCCTGCCCTAGAGACAAGGACACAGAGACAGACACAGACACTCTCCTGCCCTCGAGACAAGGACACTGAGACAGACAAAGACACTCTCCTGCCCTAGAGACAAGGACACTAAGACACAGACACTCTCCTGCCCTCGAGACAAGGACACTGAGACAGAGACAGAGACACTCTCCTGAGACAAGGACACAGACACAGACACTCTCCTGCGCTCGAGACAAGGACACTGATAGACATATTTACACACTTCAACAGAGATATCACACATCATCAGATTCTGGTATGGTTCTCGCACCTGATCCCACCTGATGTCTGCCTCTGTGTGTCTGAGACATAGGAACAATCACCCGTGTTCATGTGAAGAGCGCATCGTCAGTCTACACAACACCCGCTTCTCTTCCACTGAACTGGTTTCCCAGCATGCAGTTTGAGGTGATCTAACAGAACAGAACAGAACAGGGCAGAACACACTCCACAGTCAGCGGTTGTCTTGGTTACACAATTCCTTTCCCTCCACAGTCGGAAGGGATTAAATCGGCACTCTTAACACTCCACAACCATCTAGACAAGACACACGCAGACACTCACGCTTACAGGATGAAGGACCTCTTCTCGGGGGATAGTGTGATGTTGAAGTCATTTCCAAGAACAGTTCTTTGATCTTTGACCCCAGGACTCCTCGTTCACCTCCTCTCTCTTGTTGCGTCACCTCCCTCCGCTTCTCCTCTTCCCAGTCCATCCCTCCACATTTGTGTACATATCACCTGTTCTCCTTTTCCTGACTGGGCCGAGACATCCATAGTGTGTGTGTGTGTGTGTGTGTGTGTGTATATGTGTGTGTGAGGAGGGAACATCGTCCCCCACTCCTCCTATGTACTTTAAACCATAGCTTGTTTAAGCAGATGTAAATATTCAAAATAAATTAACTTTTGTACATAGCTGTTTGTATTTATTGCAATGTTGACTTGTTTTGTTATTATTGTTATTATCGTCTCATTTTAGGTTATTCCTTGAGACGTTTTGATGATGTGACAGTACGCTATGTGTGGTGATGTAGTGAGCATGATACCCTGTGTAAAGGAGAGACATTCTGTAACTCTAATGAACCAATACTTCATGACGACTTCAATATTCTTAATAAACAATCACATTTTATTGTTTAAAACTACACGTGTTTCAGTTTGGTCTGTATTAATGGTTCACCAGAGAGAGAAAAAGCCCCAAAAGGGCTGAAAGACAAAAGCCAACGTAACCAAACCACTGTGTTGATGATAGATATGTTCTTTATTCTTTAATCCTCTTGTTTAAACAAGCACAAAAACACAAAATAAACTCTGGCCTTAAGGCTGTTTGAGGAAGATGTGCACAAAAGCAAGTCGCCAGGGTTCCACCCTGCAGGTTCTGTAGTCTAAGAACAACCAACATGTCCACTGACTGATCTTCGGGGTGAAATAATGGCAGACAGATGGAAACTCGTCCACCCTAAACACGTCCAGTATGCTCTTTCTTTCAGAAGTCATTCAAGTAAAAGTATTTCATTCCATCCGATAACCAAGAGTCTCTTGAGGAAATCATTGTGTGTGATGATGTATGGGAAAGGTGGACGAAAGGTGTGTAAGTGTTGACATTTTGGACGTCCCGTTGAACACACTTCCACCTGGTGGTTGATTCATTAAAAAAAGAAATCAAAGGGGTATGGTCTACCAAGTCTGTTCATGATTAACCAAAAACGTAGACGTATTATCATCATTAATCCAAAAGGGAGGGAAGATTTACCAGTGGGTTGGTTTTTCGCCCAGATCCCCACCTACCTACCTGAACCCTGCTTCTACCTCATGTGAACACATAACACGGTACCTCAAGCACACTTCAGGGGAAGTGCCATTACAAGTTCATGTGTGACCTTTCACCTTACGGTAGGATCTGAAAACATCTATGCAGCTTGCCTAGGTTACTCTAATGACAGGCCTCTTTAACGCTGTTTGACCTCATACACAAATTTAGTCTGAAGTGGTAAAGATGAGAATCTGTTGTTTTGAAGACTCATATCAACACATTGCCTTATACACTTCGACTCATATTCACACACTGCCTTATACACTTCATCTCATATCCACACACTGCCTTATACACTTGCCTTATACAACTCAGACCTGGACTAGAAACTCACAACAGATTCCATTCAAACACTCCAGCAGTAACTTATTATCAAACATTGTGCCTTTTTTTTTATTATTTAACCAAAACATATTTTTCCCACTTAATTTCAAACAGAGCTGTATTGTTTGGAGAGGTAAGCAGGGAAGATGTAAACAGTTACTTAAGGCAAAATCTGTCAAAAACAACAAATAACTCACGATGGATAAATAACAATAGCACACATGACAGTGACACAGACAGACACACACACACACACACTCTAAACAAACAAACACACACACACACACACACACACACACACACACACACGATGTCTGAGAGAAAACATGCTGTGAACCACAGCAATTTCAACCCAAGAATCCTGAGAACATCCTCCAACGCAT
>NC_045153.1:6956839-6959339 GCF_900700415.2 Clupea harengus
ATGTGAATGCTAACTTTGCTAACTGTGTGTCCGCACATGTGAATGCTAAGTGTGTGTCCGCACATGTGAATGTCGACTGTGTGTCCGCACATGTGAATGTCGACTGTGTGTCCGCACATGTGAATGTCGACTGTGTGTCTGCACATGTGAATGTCGACTGTGTGTCTGCACATGTGAATGTCGACTGTGTGTCCGCACATGTGAATGTCGACTGTGTGTCCGCACATGTGAATGCTAACTGTGTGTCTGCACATGTGAATGTCGACTGTGTGTCTGCACATGTGAATGTCGACTGTGTGTCCGCACATGTGAATGTCGACTGTGTGTCCGCGCATGTGAATGCTAAGTGTGTGTCCGCACATGTGAATGTCGACTGTGTGTCCGCACATGTGAATGCTAACTGAGTGTCCGCACATGTGAATGCAATCCACTCTGACTGGATGTCACAGGATCCCTAAACAGAGATGACTCCCGTCTGGAGCTCTGACCAAAGCGTCTCTGTCCAGACCTTCATGCCAACAACAAACAAACACACACACACACACACACACACACACACACACACACACACACACACACAGACACACACAAATATACACACACACACACACACATATACCCTCTACCATTACTCCTCCAAGCAGTCATCTGTCCATCCATCCAAGCACTTTCAGCTGCAGTATCTCTCCTTCGCCTCGCTGTCTTCCCATCCCTCCATCCAAGACCCCCCCCCCCCCCACCCCTCAAACTGTGCCCTTCATCTTCAAACAAAGGTTCCAGACTCCTTTATTGATCGTTGCCCCCACCCGAAAAACACAAGAGAAGGGAGAAAAGAGAGAGAGAGAGAGAGAGAGAGAGAACAGATCAAAGTGGCCCCACACACACCCAAAAGAAGGAAGGGATCAAAGTGTGCTGTCTCTGATCATGACGTGTTTACAATCTTCAGTGGGAGGGGAACGGCCAGACGAGGAAGGAAGGAATGAAGGAAGAAAGGAAGAACGGATAAAAAAACGGAGAAAGTGGAGAGGAGAGGGGTGGACGGAATTTAGTGAAAAGTTGAGAAGGAGCAGAAATGAAGAGAGAGAAATGAAGAGAGAGAAATGCATCAGATGAATCTCATGATCAGATCACCGATGGAAAGAGAGAGACAAAGAGAGAAAAAAAAGAGAGAGAGAAAAAGGGGGCGAAACAATATAAAGAGAAAACACCACAAAAGAGGAAAATAGAAAAGAAATGGAGAAATGGTTTTTGGTAAATCAAAGAGAGAGAGAGAGTGAGACAATGAGGGAAAGACAGAAAGAAGGACAGAGAAAGACAGGAGTAAACAGACAGAGAGAGAAAGACAGGAGTAAAAAGAGAGAGAGAAAGACAAGAGGAAACAGACAGAGAGAGAAAGACAGGAGTAAACACAGAGAGAGAAAGACAGGAGTAAAAAGAGAGAGAGAAAGACAAGAGGAAACAGACAGAGAGAGAAAGACAGGAGTAAAAAGAGAGAGAGAAAGACAAGAGGAAACAGAGAGAGAGAAATACAGGATGAAACAGAGAGAGAGAGAAAGACAGGAGGAAACAGAGAGAGAGAAAGACAGGATGAAACAGAGAGAGAGAGAAAGACAGGAGGAAACAGAGAGAGAGAAAGACAGGAGTAAACAGAGAGTAAACACAGAGAGAGAAAGACAGGAGTAAACAGAGAGAGAGAGAAAGACAGGAGTAAAAAGAGAGAGAGAAAGACAGGAGTAAAAAGAGAGAGAGAAAGACAGGAGTAAAAAGAGAGAGAGAAAGACAAGAGGAAACAGAGAGAGAGAAAGACAGGATGAAACAGAGAGAGAGAGAAAGACAGGAGGAAACAGAGAGAGAGAAAGACAGGAGTAAACAGAGAGAGAAAGAAAGAGAGAATGACAGAGGGGAAAAGAGAAAGAGAAGAGAGTAAGGTAGTGAGAGTGTTTGCAGAGTCGGTACGTCTGGAGAAACTCCAGCAAAGAGTAATTCCTCTGTAATAACTTGCAGACACACACACACACACACACACACACAGATGGATCTTATTGGACTGCAGGCATCGCCATGGGAATTCCGTGTGAACCTGTGTTGAATTTGTCATAAAATTTTAATATGCCTCTTCGCCTTACTTTTACGACTACATGACGAAGTCCGCCATGAGATATTCTAGTGAATACTGCTCCCTGTGACACAAACACACAAGGGCACACACATCTGCACACATACACACACACACACACAGAATACACAGGTACGCACATGCACATACATGCCATACACACATGCACGCACACACACACACACACACACACGCACACACACACACACACACACACACACGCGCGCTCAGCTTCCACCCAAGATCAGTCAATATTTTACGACCTTCCTGTCATACCCACATTCCTTGGAAACACACACACACACACACACACACACATTCAACCACCCCCCCCCCCCCCCCCATTCACTGTCATTTTAGGTTGTGTGTGTGTGTGTGTGTGTG